>NC_072731.1:239064177-239364177 GCF_026930045.1 Uloborus diversus | reverse complement strand
AAAAAAATGTATCTCTTCGTTTCCAAATGCAATATAATATACCTTAAACAAAAAAAAAGTCCTTTCTGTTGCCTCATTGGTGATGAAAAATATATATATTCGGAAGTATCGAAAAAGCTTATTGCTTTTAATTTGTTTTCTTCACTCTATAACTTAAATGAGTTTAAGGAATATTTCGCATTTTGTCGCACAAAATTCAATACGAAACACTTAAGGTACACGCATAGATCTGTTACATCAAAGTTGTAACATGCTTAAAAATTTTAAATGGTACTTGATCACCAACATGATAATATTAATTATTTAATGTTGATTGTGGTTCAATTACATTTTTTTTAATGTTGTACGAGTCGTTATATTCGTGTCGTAGATTCGAAACACTACATTAAAATTAAAACAATTTGTGGAGTTGAAGTTTCCCGAAGAATATTTTTCGACATTTATATGACATATACCATCAGTGTTTTTCTAGTACAAATGGTTATGTGATTTCTAAAATTTTACTTGAAACTTTTCTTACTTAATGCAGGCTGAAGAATTTCATGTTTAAGGTGACTGTTTCGCTTATTTCTACAGTTCTTAGTCTGTGTGTTACGTACAATTCCCTTATCATTATCTACACACGTTTAGCAAAAAAACGCGTCATAAATCATTGTACACTTAAAATAACGAACGTAAAAATGCATTAATGAGATCAGAAAGAGAATTTTGTTCTAAGCAGAACTTCGATTTGCTCTCCTCCAGCTTTTGATTAAATTGAAGAGAAAGTTTTTCTTTTGCGTTTTCAAAACTGAATCAGCAAAAGAGTAAACACACGATTCTTTAGAGCAAAATAATTTGGAAAAATCCTGTTCATTATGATGGAAAATAGTATTTGTTATGTCTCAGAATGCAAACAGCATATAAAAACAAACATTTTGTTTACCTCATTTGGAAAGAAACGTTCTTACTTTGCAACGCAAAATGTTTGGAAAGCGCATGTTATTAAAATTTTAGAATTTAAAAACAAGCATAAAAAATAGAAATGAAAAACAGCCATTACTTTTGAAATGAAGATTCTTATATTCGAAAGCAGTACTCACAATTTCCGGTATTGTTAAAATGAAGACACAAGCGATAAAAAAGAGTAGTTTGTTAACATAGAAATCAAAATTAATATGCAAAACAATATACAAACAGGACATTTTGTAAAAAGAAAAAAAGTATTAAAACTACGTATAACTGTGTGTCTTTACTGCTAAGAAGGTAAATACTCTAGAGGAAATTATGTAATTTAAAAAGTTACTTTTTCCACAGTTCCACATTTACGTGGCACACCTTGTGTATAAGTCAGAATTGTAAGTTTCACTGTGTATTTTGTTGAAAATATCTGTTTAATTGCAAAACTAACAGAGTAGTTTTGAGTAATATCAGTTTCAAATTATTATTGTTTTATTTTCAGAAAGTTACCGCCAGCCGCCTCTAGCCAGGGCTAAGGCAGAAATACATGAAATACACCACCAGCTCAGTCATTCCAGCCGAGGACTGCAGTTTCGTGCTTATTAGCATTCATCAGCCCGGCTTAGGAAGTGACTGAGCTGGAGGTGGAAAAACCTCTTAAGGAAGACAAGAGTGCCAAACAAACTGGTGGCTAATATGGAATTAGCACTGACCAGACGAGTGACCGAAACAATGGTTCGGTTCAACTCGAAGATTGAAGGCAAGGCATGGTATTTTCAGTAAGTTACCACCCTATAACCAGGGCTAAGGCAGAAATACATGAAATACACCATCAGCTCAGTCATTCCTTCAATCTACGAGTTGAATCGAACCATTGCTTTGGTCATTCGTCTAGTCAGTGCTAATTCCATCTTAGCTACCAGTTCGTTTTGCACTCTT
Organism: Uloborus diversus; assembly: GCF_026930045.1. Taxonomy (NCBI): domain Eukaryota; kingdom Metazoa; phylum Arthropoda; class Arachnida; order Araneae; family Uloboridae; genus Uloborus; species Uloborus diversus. Next base: position 239,362,299 of record NC_072731.1, on the reverse strand, counting down.
GGCTCCCTTAAGAGGTTTTTCCACCTCCAGCTCAGTCACTTCCTAAGCCGGGCTGATGAGTGCTAATAAGCACGAAACTGCAGTCCTCGGCTGGAATGACTGAGCTGGTGATGTATTATTGTTTTAATTCGAAAGTAATTTTACTTGTGTAACGTAAATATATTCTTGTACCCCTTGTATTTGAATCAGGATTGTAAATGACACCGTGTATTGTTTTAAAAATATCTGTTCAGTTACAAATGAACGAAGTATTTTTGAGTGCTATCAGTTTTGAAATATTATTGTTTTGATTCAAAGGCAATTTTTATTTTTGTTACGTAAATATGTTCTCAAATATATAGCAAAAAGGTGCTCAAAATTTCTGCAAATAACTCAAATAATTAAAACTTCAGTTATAAAATTAGCCTAATCAAAAAGATCCCGCTTGAGTCAGAGTTTTTACTTTCTTAATTGCACTTTTCGCTGAAGAAAAAGTAAATGATGCTACATCTGAAATTCGAAAAGCACCATTACATATTGGATTAAAAGTAATCTCTGTGTAAATTCTTTTTCCTGTGGACCATTAAAGGAATTAAGGTTAATTGCAGTAATTTTGTTTTTTCAAGTGCTTGAGAAGAGTTGAACCTGCTACGGAAAACCAAAGAGAAATAATAACATTGCAGAACGATAACTGCTGCAAATTAGTCAACATAGATTTTTTTTCTTTTTACTCTTTATAACAAAATCTCTTTTTTTTAAATCTTATTTATTTAAATTCAAACGGGGGAGAGCAGCTTTTGCTTAACATTCAATTTAGGTGAGTTAGCTTTACGTTATTGAAAATATGCATTTTTAAGAGTCTTATGCATTTATATTACTCCCGAAAACAATCTTAATAAAGCAAATTGTCGGGTCTTTCTATTATTTTCCTTTGAGGTTTGCATCCTCTCTCCATTTCATTCTTCCCTTAAAATATTTCATTTGCTTTCAACTCATGCTGCCAGAGTGGGGTACTGGTTGAGCTTTGACCAATTACGCCCAAAAGTGCAATTTCAAACCTGACTCTACTCGGAGGACTTTCAAGATGCAGAGAATTGACAATCCGTGTAGTATGATTATGTGACATGTAAAATATCCCTCGAAGTACTCGCTTGACCTTGAACACTGTCAGCAGAACAAAATTCCTAGCTCAGTTTCGCACCATTAAAGCCCAAGTGCTTCCATCTGGTGTGGAAACTGGGTGCCAAAAATCGCGTAGCAATGGCATACGTCAATAGTGGTACTACATGAAAGATTGGTTGACCAAAAGACCAAACCAGAAGACCTTTAATTTTTCTATTACGGGCGAAGCCGTGCGGGTGCCACTAGTTTTGAATATAATTGTTAGCACAATTGCTGACATTAATTTTATTATTTTAAAGAATCAAGTCTGTCGTTACAAGGCACGGTGGGATTTTACCGCTTTTGCTGAGCATGATAGTAATAAGCCCGTGCCGAAAAAGTTCAACTTTTGAAAGCAATGTATTTAAATAACAGCATGTGAATACTTCAGTTTTCTCCGTTTCGTTGGAAAATTCGGTTGAATTTGATGGAAACATTATATGGACCTTATGCTAGCGTTTGAAGCATCTTTACTTTATTTTCTATGCTTAGTTTCTTTACCATTTGAGTGCGACGAAGAGCTATCGCGCTTCTCTTGTGCTTCGCTGAAAATGTGAATGACACAATGGCGCAGTTGTTTGTTGCTATAACTTTCACATTACCAAAGACTGCTATGTATTTTGAGCTTTATTTATTAAAAAATGAAGGCTAGCAACCAAAAAAAAAAACCGCAGGACGTCTGAAAAAGAAAAAAAAATGTATTTAAGAAAAGTTCCTAAGTGGAGCTTGCGACGGTGTGAGGTACGTCGTAAAATATTTTACGGAATTAGAAAATGAAACTTAATGAACTTAAATTAGAAATGAAACTTGCGCTGTATGTAAAAGAAGGAACTTATGAAATTTGCGAAGAAAAACTCTTGTGAACAGAAAAATATTTTTGTTGGTAAAATTGACAGTTTATGTAACAAAGTAGAGTTAATTGCAGGCGTTTCTATTATTTTTCAAAAACAAAATGAAATTAGAAAAAAGCAATGCATTTTATTCCGCACATTTTGTATTAGGACGAAAATTGTTCAGCACTCAAACTGTGGGAGGGGTGGAGGTGCTTGCCAGTGCACAAAGGTTCGCCAAGTTCGTATAGATGTTGGGAAGGGTTCGCAAAGCAAAAAAGGTTGGAAACCGCTGGTATAGTGTATACTGGTCAGCGCGTCACCCAATATCTCAGCAGCCAAGTGTAGGCGTTGGCTAAAAAGAAAAAGAAGAAAAAAATCATTATCAGAAGTCAAATTATTCACCAAATGAGGCAGTGAGAAGCAAAGGGGTGTAAGTGGCAAAATTAAAAATTTGTAGATAACCAGCACAAATGGTTGGTCAACCCCTCCTCTATCTTGGGGCAAGAAATGGTACTAGTAGCCTTGGTAGATGCTGCTGTACAGCATGATTTAGGAAAAAATCAATGAAAGTCTACCTATAACGTTATCTTTATAGTCGTTTTACCCGAAATTTGAAAATGTCCACTTACATCCCTTTGCTTCTCACGGCTTCAAATGATAATTATTTAATAAAAGTCATGAAGTTATTTTTAGAAACATAACAGCTACCTTTTTTTCTAATTTACTTTGTAGGAAGATTAAGCGCTGAAAATGGAAACTCCATTCACACATCACACATATAAGGAGCAACTTGTCTCAAAATAAAGTTTAAAACAGAAGATCAAGAAAAATAACCTTAACATTGTGAAGGAATCAATTCGTTAAAAAGTGGTGGCTCGGAAGAAAGATGACGAGAGAAAATCTTAACATTCAGGTGCATTAAATTGATTACTGTTTAACGAAACATTGCAAATGTTGACATGAACGTTTCTATCAACTGGAAGCAAATATCCTACACAAATCAGTCTTTCATCCCTAAGGAACTGTGTTAAAGTTATTTCCAAGGATTGCTTCACTGTTGGCAAAAGAAGGAGTGGAAACTCCACGATTTGTAGTTTCAAATTTGTGAGTAAACAATCGAAACGAAGTAAAGCAAATCATAACAGAGGAGGAGTTCAGTACGTATTGCATAGGGTCTGGTGGGGTAAAGTGGTCATAAAATCGTAGGTTTTCAACTTATGTGAATAATAGATACAATAAATTCTTTAAACATTTAAACTTTTTTTGTTTTTATTTTACATTGCATTATTAAAGAACACAGTACACTGAGTTTTAGGAAAATAAATATTGATTTAAGCAGTTTTATAACACTTTCTTTTCCCTTTGTATTTATGACCACTTTACCCCATGGGGTGGGGGAAAGTGGCCATAGCATGGGGTAAAGTGGTCATAGTTAAAAATAGATGCAAAACCATTATAAACAACCCTAATATTTGTATATTTCTGTTATTTTTATAATTACAAGTATATGCACAAGCATATGTGTGTATACACGAATATATACGTGTCGTGTAAACATCAGTAAACACGATCATATATGAGTAGATACATGTATGCATCAGATACATGCATGCACGTGCTTAGTCAAGTATATACGTGTATACACTAGTATATAAGTATGTATACGTGATTACCTACAGGAGTATATACGTGTCTACACGAGTTTATACGTGTTACGTGTACGTACGGGTATATGCGCGTGTAAACGAACATCATATGCGTGTATGCACTAGTATCTCGAGTACATACGTGCATACCTGAGTATATACGTGTACAGTAGACGCATGCACACATATATAAGTGTACATACACACATATACGAGTATACACGAGTTAATTCGTGGATACATCCAGTGCGTGTTTGTAAGTGTCTACTCATATATATATATATATATATATATATATATATATATATATATATATATATATACATTGTGAAGCACGAGTATATACGTATGTATATGTGCAAACACGATTATATTCCTGTATAGACGTATATACGTACATTTACGTGCATACATCAGTACATGTACTAATGTATGCACGAGTTTTTAAGCTTTATACATGTATGCCTACAGAATGAATCCAAGCTCTTGGGTAAAAATTTAAGGAGTGTGAGAGGGGAGAATAAGAACCAAAGAATTATAAGGAACTTACGTTAGCTGACGCGCTACATGCACACAAAGCCGGAAACTGATGAATGCAAACAAATCGCAATTTTGTCACACAAAGATGATTTTACCCAACATTTTAGTTTTTAAGAAATATTTAGAGCAGTTGTTAAAAGTTACGGCCTGTAGTCGCAACAAAGCGCAGCGACAGAAGGAACTTTTTCAAAAGTCTCGTTATTGCAACAGAGAGTGCTTTGTGATTGCGACGCACATGCATTATAGCTGCAGGTCGCAAATTTCATCAATCGCATTAAAACTTTCTTGAGACCTAAAATGTTGTGTAAAATTTTCTGTGTGTAACATAAATTTGTGACCTGTTTTGCATCCATCAGTTTCTGGCTTTGCATGTATGTAGTGCGTCAGCATTGTGTTTGTGACCATATGTTCCTTATGATTCTTGCTTCTTATAATCTCTTCTAACACATTTTAATAATTTGCCCAAAAGTTTAAACTCACCCTGTTTACTTGTATATAATATGCTTGTATGTAAGTGTCTACTCGAGTACGTACGCGTATTTTCGTGTGTACCTGAGTAACGATTATAAGTGAGTATATATGTGTATAGTCGAATGTATATCTGTATAGATTTAAAAACCTTGCAGATCCCCATATACGTATTTATTGGTGCATTTATGTGAATACGTCTATATACGGGACTACACGAGTACATGCATATGCATATACTCGTATATTTAACCCCGTTTACTGTAAAAACAATACATATTAAGTGAAATTAATATTTAAGTTATATCTCTTATACTTAACGATTAAGTGACATTAGAATAACAATATTTGTTAAGCCTAATATTATGACCACTTTACCCCATCTTACTTAAATTGTTCTAAAAAATTATCTAAAAGAGATTCAGCTAACTGCTAATGAGAACGAGTTCTTGAGACATGTAGGTATTGTTAAGCCAATATTTGTTAAGCCTAATATTATGACCACTTTACCCCATCTTACTTAAATTGTTCTAAAAAATTATCTAAAAGAGATTCAGCTAACTGCTAATGAGAACGAGTTCTTGAGACATGTAGGAAGCTTCCTATGCAGTCAATCTGTTCATAATTCTAACAAACAAAATTTCCCAAGGAAGTTAAAAGAGGTGTTTAGATTTTAAAACTTTTCATATTCACACAAAATATTTTTTTTTCACCAAGTAAAATTTTGCCAAATGTAAAATTTTGTATTCAAAATGTAGTTTCTAACTGCCCTATTCTAATATAAAATTTTCACATTCATTCGAACGTTTATTTCCAAGCTATAGCCATTCATTTGACGAATGACCACTTTACCCCATTGACCACTTTCCCCCACCAGACCCTACTCATTATTGTAGATGTTAAACTCATAATAAATTTAACTCATTTGTGAGTTCCCTGAATTCAGAGCCTGCGTAGAGAAAATTCAGAATTTAAAAGAAGAATGCTGTTTTTTTTCCTCAAAAATGTTAATTCCACTTAACCACGGGCAAAGTAGCTTTTTATCTACAAATCATGAAAAATTCGTAATGGCTTAAATCGTATAAATTTTGAGCCAAATACAATAAAATCCACTTTGTTAAACCATAACTGAAGACAAAAAAAAAATTAATTTGAACTTTGACTTATTGAATTCAAATTATGTTTCTCGCAATCACGAGTGTGTGTGTGTATGTAGGCGTGTGTGTGTGTATGTGTTTGTGTGTGTAGGTGTATGTCCCAGCCAAAAATCGACTGCAGTTAAACTGCAAAAAAACTGGTGGTATTTGGAACCGAGCAACTGCAGTTCAACAAAGCATTAATCTACAGTTCAACTGCAATACGGAGGTTCAAAAAGACTGAACTTTTTGAACTGCAGTTTTTCGGTTCCAAATACCACCAGAATTTTAAAATAAAAAAACAGCAGTTTTTTTGCAATCTAACTGAAATTTTCTGAACTGCAGTTTTTCAGTTCCAAATAACACCAGAATTTAAAAATATATATCTGCAGATTAACTGCAGTTCAATTGCAGTTCATTTTCTGCTGTTCTCTGGTTCCAAATACCACCAAAATTTCATAAAATGAAAACTGCAGTTTTTCTTGAGTTTTAAAAAAAGACTGAAAAAACTTTACCCACCAAATTAAAAATATTAGTGAACAATTAATAACAAATATAATTAATGCGATAGAAATCCAAAACCACTTCAAAATTAAAGCTTAGACAATTCTTTAATAGAAATGCCTAAATTGACTACAGATAGATGTGCCTAGTGCGTTTTATAAAACATCTAATTAAAACTGGAACTCTTCCTCCGAAATACAAATTAAGATTTTATTAATTTGGAGGATATCAAAATTGAAATTTTCCAGCCTAATTTTGCACGAAAATACATTGCTATGATTATGAAAGTTCGAGACACAATAACAAATAGAACTGTTTGTAAAGATTAAAAAATCATGAAATTTGTCCAAATCGCCGACCACGTGGTGCGAAGTAATTAAGTTAATTAGACTGGTTAATATTGAGATATCATAACACAATTTTTTTCATGGCTAGATATTGATAACGTGAATATTCGCTCAAAGTTTTAAGTCAATCGGTGAAAAAATAAAAATTACAAAAATTAAAAACTTCCAATAAGGTATTAAATTTTCAAGCTAACCCTAAGCTGCTATGCACTAATTAAATAAGAGTTAATTACACAAATAATAACAGGTGAATTTTCAAGTGTCTTACCTTTTTGTAAACCGGAGTCATATTTCAGTCCTTTCGCATGGGATTTTGAACGATGAAACTTAAAATTGCACTAATAAATTGATTTCGAAGCGGAGCAAAAAACAGCGCGCTTTCAGGGCTAAAGTGGTTACCTTCCTTCGTATAGTTCTTTGCTGGGGAACCCCGCGGCGCGGCTAGTAGTTCGGTCCCGATCGCGGTGTTCCGGTGCGTTTGTACTTAGGTTCCGGGACATTGTTTCAAGCGATATGTGTTCTTATTTAATTTTAAATTCCTTATTTTTTTTCATAAGAGACTAATTTGACATTGTTTAAATCCGAATCCTTCTTGAAATTGTTTTTTTTTTAAACCATATTTTCACCTACATTATTCAAAAGCTAATAAATATGGCATAACTTTACAAGTGTCAATGCCAAAAGTAATATATTTATGTTTTCAGCCAGACATGCACATTTATTTTATCCTCAATAATTTAGCTTTAATGAATTTCATTAGGTACGGCGTGTGTGCTCAAGGAGCATAAAAGAGATCAAATATCTCAAACGTCACAACAACTCACATAAGGTCCACTCGTCATATAAAGCAATCGACCGCTATCTATGAATCATCCCGTGCATAAAAAAGCTAAGGTCACGCTACGGCAAAAATTAATTTATAAGTGAAATCAATCATGATTGCTCAAAAATTTATAAATAAATAATAAGAATGTATAAATAAATAATAAGAATATATAAATAAATAAATAAATAATAAAAATATGTGAACAAATAAATACAATAAAAATAGGTTAAAAAAACATAAAGATTAAAAGTTTCAATGTTATCATCTTTCTTTTTTTTTTGAATGAAATTTACTTAATAGTACTTTTTTAAGGAGTCATACAGTCAGATCTCGTTTTACAACACTCGGATTTCACGACATTCCAGATATCACGTTAATTATTTAAAATGACGAGCACATAACATATCATTTCAATGCTAAGTCGAGCCGGATTAAACAGCAGTGTTTTATTGTGAAACTCCAGCTAGCACGACACTTAGGGCTGCTTAGACAAGATCTAATTTTTCTTCACAATTGAAATCTTTTCAGTAAAACGATAAAAACATCTGGAAAAGTTGATTGCAGGAATTTCTGAGAAGCGATAAGAGACCTGTGTTAGTATAACCCATGCCTGTAGAATGGCGGGGCGGGTACGTAAGTTCTGCACGTGACGGATTTTAACGTTTGACATGAGGGACAATAAATAGGAATGCAGAGCACGTGAGTTTTAAAAAATGGACCAAGGAAGTAGTAACAGAAGAGCTATAGCAATCCTTGCAAGCTTCTCTCATGGGAAAAGGAGAACATTCTTGAGACCCATATTAGATTTACAAGAAATACACAAAACCTTTTAACTATAGCAAAAAAATAGACAACGTTCTTCTAAGTTCGAAAGGTAGGGATTAGCTTTTAGAATATTTTCACTTAAAAATCAACTTTGTAAAAAGTACGATTGTTTTAATTGTTATTCAAAAAGTTAAAAAAAAAAAAAAAAAAACTTTCTGAAAAGTTTTACGGGGAAATAAAAATAAAATGATGGTGTTTTTTTTTATTTTTTTTATTTTAAGACTTTAAGCTTGTCCTTAAATAATTCAAAATTATGTTGGTTGAATTTGATCAATAATACCAAATTATTAATTAGTTTAATCAATATGTAAATTCATTAAAATATTGTTTAGTCGTCAGTATGCCTATCTGTCATAGTCTTGGTTGTTTGCTATAGTTTTGGTTGGTGCGGAGGTTCAGTATTCATATAAATGGATAAATACATTACTTGCATACATACAATTTTTGGAATTTCGAAAGGTGGTTGCTTTGTAACACGTAACTCAAAGGAATAAATAGTTAAAATTACAACTTATTTTTTAGTTAAAAAATGAAATAATGTTACAAAAAGGAAAAAAAATAAAAACACCGAAGCAATATAGCATATAGTTAAGAAAAAGATAACTTTTTTTTTTACTTTAAAAAAAAGTGTAGTTTTTATGAAGTTGCGTTTGAAACTTTAAAAAAGTCACCAAATAGTTGGTCCAGTTTGCTTCGATAGTAAAAATCTGCAAAATAACTGCAATTGCAAAAAAATATTAAATAAAAGCATTTTGCATTCACCAAAACAACTGCAGTATTTTTCAAATATACGCGAAAATTTCTTTTCATCTGCAGTTTTTTTGAAGTCGTTTTTTAGCTGGGGTGCCTGTGTGTGTGTGTATGTAGGCGTGTGTGTTTGTGTGTGTGGGGGGGTATGTGTATGTGTGTGCAGACATGAGTGTTTGTGTGTGTGTGTGTGGGTAGTTGTGTGTATGTGCAGGTGTGTGTGTGTATGTGTTTGTTTGTGTGTATGTGTAGGTATCTGTATGTATGCGTGTGTGTGTAGGTGTATGTGCCTGTGTGTGTGTGTATGTGTTTGTTTGTGTGTATGTGTAGGTATCTGTATGTATGCGTGTGTGTGTAGGTGTATGTGCCTGTGTGTGTGTGTATGTGTTTGTTTGTGTGTATGTGTAGGTATCTGTATGTATGCGTGTGTGTGTATGTGTTTGTGTGTGTAGGTGTATGTGCCTGTGTGTGTAGGTGTATGTGTAAATAACGCAACCTGGAGACGGTTTTCGCTACAGGAGCAGCATCGTGAGGCGGCCGGTCGATGGCGGTGTTGCAGAGGGAGGCGGGGGAAAAATAAAATCATAGGAATTCAAAACTGTCAAGTGAGAACAATAAGCAATCGTGATTGCTCAAAAAAAAAGACCTGTGACCCCCCACTTCCTCCAATCAACTCTAATTTGAATTCTGAAACTTTGAATTCAAATTATGTTTTTCGAAGTCCTACTCATTGGAGTTATTGTTTCTAGAAATGCCCCCCCCCCAGCTTATCCCTCCTCCTGGTTGGTTACGTGTGTAAAGTTGAGTGTGTGTGTGTAGAGTTATGTGCGTGTACGTAGGTAGTGTGTATGCGTGTAAAAACCAGCGCGTGTGTGAGTGTAAATGTGTGTGAGCAAGCGTGTGTTGCACATGGACGCTACTGCCCAACAGAAGTGGATTCCAGGGGAACGTGCTCAGGACCAGAGGAGCTGCTCCAGTCGGTGGGCGGTGGTGCTGCAGAGGCCCCTGGTCCAAGCTGAAAAGGACCCACAACATCAAGGACGGTCAAGTGAGAACAATTAGCAATCGTGATTGCTCAAAATAATAATAATAATAATAATAATAATAATAATAATAATAACAGCAAAATCAATACGCCTGGAGAATGACTTAAGATGCACTTGTAATGTAGTTGTGACCCAAATAGAATTTTCAATCCCGATCTCGAATCCCGTGGAATCCCGCATAACACTTAGCGAGTTTAATCCCGTGAGATTGAGAGCATAATATCCCGCAAGATTTCCAATCCTGCAACAATTTTTAAACGATTCCATTAATGCTTCAAAAATCCATGAATATCTTCTGCGACCGTGTGCGAAAAATAATAATAATAAACCGCAAAAAGATAATCAAAAGGGAAAGATTTTAAATCTCCTCATGACAGAAAAAGCCTAAAACAAAAGCAAGATATTTATCTGCTCCCATTCAAGCAAAAAATGGCAACAGATATTCCTTCTCAATGACTTATTTACGCTAATTAAAACTGAGTTCGTGCAGATGATGAATGTCTAATTTTAAATTAATTTTAACACATACTTAAAAATGCTTATAACTATTTTCCTGATTAATTTAGGCGCTTCGAGTTTTCAAATCCGGGGGAATAAATCATCTATAGGAATATTTTTATTGTATTTCCAAAGAAACTAAAATTGAGACTATACAATCATTATTTCGAAATTATTAGATCATTATTAGAAATAGTCATTTAATGCCATTTTATGTGCTAAAATTAGAATAGTTTAGTACTTTTTTGGAGTTCGAAAACCCCGCTGAAACCCTTTCCGGCAGCTGAAGTACCTCTTTTTACGTTTTTTGTCGAGTTGAAACGTTAACTACGAATTTGTTTGGGAATCATATACATACAGACTTCAAAAATCAAGTTAAGCCTCGTTTTAGATTATGAAATCAACTTAAAATGAAGATTTTGGCGGTGTTCTTATCATACTAGAACTTCCGGTAAAGTTCACATTGTATAGTTTTTTAAGGGCTTTAACAAATGTAACATTTCTTCGATGAGATGCTCTCAAATTTAGGATTTGCTTTAAAATTGGAATAGAAATTTTGAAATACTTTTCTTTTTATGGATAAAAGGTACTCTATGTTCTATTCTGCATCCCTGACAACGCGTATACAAAATTTCATGATTACCGATTAACAACAAACAAACGATTTAAACAAACAAACTCACTTTCGCATTTATGATATTGGTAAGAATTTGTTGAATGAAGAGGGAATACATGAAAAAACGCTGATGGGCACAGTGAGCTAATTAAGAACATGATGCTTAGAATTAATTGAAACTCTTGTTTCTTTACGCTGAACGATTGAGAAAACGCGTAAAAATTATGAACATTTTCCGAAACCATTACCAAAACATGAAATCCATATCAAATTGCGTTTTAGAAAAAAAAACTGAGAAAGAACTGTATTTCAGATTGCAAAACGCGGTGGAGAATGTACTGTTGAAACGTTTCTGTAAACTTAAGGAATGCATTCAAAATAATAATAATAATAATAATAATAATAAATTAATGAAAATAACTTTCTAGAAGTGCGCAACTTACGAAAAAAGAAGGTAATGAAAAAACTTGCATTATTTATGCTATCCAACCTGTAGAAATCCGCAGCCGATATCATTCTCACTATGAGGCCAATCTTATAAACGTGGATAGTATCTTAAAAATCTTTTTGGATGAGCTGGCTGGGCAAAATTCAATAAATGAATTTCTCAAAAGAGGAGACAGAAACTTGTACCAACAGAGGACGACTGACATAAAAATACAGTACTTAAAGCTGCTCAAGTTTTTAAATGTATGTTCGAAGCGAGAGGGAAAGTCAGAGAAGTTATCCATGACCGAGACTGTGACTTGGTTTAACCAATCAGAGCTCAGCCCTTGCTGTAAGTAATCAAATGTTCATGACATTGATATGATCAACGTAAATAAAGAGACAAGAGCATTTCTCAATGCAAATTAAATTTATATTTTTATAGGAGTTGATCCGCCTTAAAAACTGACAAGTTGCTGAGGAGTTTCTTTTCTTTCTTCAGAAGTTTAATTTTCTTATAATGCGTTAATGCCCTGATTATACGTTTTAAAGATTATTTGCAATGATGACTCGTAATCACGGAACATAAAAAGATCTGAAAGGGAGTATCTTCTCAAATGTATGTGTGTTAACGAACATTGTAGCAACAGCAAGGAACAAATAATCTGTCCAAAGCAAAAAGAAAAGAAGGAAATCCTTTTCACACCCACAATGATCCAACTTTAATACCATGAAGCACTCATTAGCAAAATTAATCAACTATTTAAAGTACTTTTCTTTGGATTCGGAAATTCTTGTTAATGATCCATTATGTCCTAATTAGTGAAATACTTTCATTTGATCTTCAGCGAGTACCTGAGGACAAATCCGATGATTTTAAAAAACAACACTTAAGCACATTTTTCTTATTAGCTTGTTAACACAAAATTAAACGAAATTTTTTCCTTAGAGTGCTTTATTTAAGTAAACCAAAAATTAGTAAAGCAGTGCTAGTTATATGCGTTGCTTTCATATGAAAGAACTACAGAGTATATTGTTGTCAAGTTGTATATATATATTCCTACTCAGCGCTACGCATTCCATCTGCAGACAGCATACCAGAGAAATTAAAAAGTCTCAAAAATATAATTTTCGCTGAATAATCATATAGTTTCAAACGCAACATAAAAGTTAAATTAAAAGCTAATCATTTATGAATTTTATGTATTTCATTTCATAAAATTATGACATTGTAAAATAAATTCAAATAGAACGTCAATGCCATTCTTCAAAAAAAAAATCATTAGATTTTTGAAAACAATTTTCTCGTGGCATTGCTTCTTATAATTGTAAAAAGCATTCATTGCGCCATTACATAAAACAACAACTTTTCATTTAAATGAAAATTATTTTTACATCTGACGCAGTTTACCCAATTTTGAAAGTGGGGAAAAAATGAGGAAAAAAAATCATTTTTGTCAGATTAAGAAAAAGAAGAACACCCTAGGGTTTTAGTTTTGTTGAGTTTCTTAATTTTTTTAACGCAATTTGAGCATTTCGTCACATTTTTAAGTAAGAACTTTTTTTTTCTTTCATTTATTTGTATTATCTTTTCGCTGGTGAGCGAAGTTTCAATTGCATGTGGAAGAGATTCGAATTATCTTTCATTGCTCCTTCAATGCCAGAAAATGTTACTAAAACCAATGAAAAGCTAAAGAATGTGATGCATTAAATCCCAAACTACATGGAATGAAATACATAAATCGCAAAACCCTATTGTCAAACGGGAGAGAAAAAAAATGCGCAGATGTTGACGTTTTACCTTGTGTTCATTTCGATCTTAAGTTAGGTATACTTGTCTATTTAATCAATCTAATAACTGTTATCTTTGTTCTTTATCATTAAAGTGAAGGGGGCAACAGCTTTGAAGTGTAAACGTCAAGAAATATCGATTTGAGGTTAAGATTTTTTATCGGCTTTTTTTACACTTGTTCTATCGTTGGTTGGAGGTAAAAGTTTATTAATCGTTCTCGAAAACAAAAACTAAATGATAGTGAGTGTTAATGTAATCCTCATATATCTATAATAGCCAATTCACTGATCGAGTAACGCTCTGACGTCACCGCCAATGAAACTCACGCTGTAGCATGCGTGACGTCATTATTTCATTGTTGAAGCACCAATAATTCAGCAAGTTATTTATAATTTGCTAATATTTTTTTGACATCCAGGTTAGGGTAACTGTTTTACTTGTAAAACTGTAAGTTTAGGAGAATGAAGAAATGAAAAAGTGGTCAATCTTGAACGCTATCTACTGGAGTTTAGAGTTAATTAAATGGTTAAAATTTCAACCATCAAAATATCATCAAACAGACAATTTCTTCATTCAAATGTGAATGCAGTTTTCACCCGTCCTACCTTGACGGGCGATTTTCTATTTGTCAATAAAATCGGAAACTAATTTCGAAGATAAACTTAAGCAAGCACATATTTGCTCAATTTGGTATTTTGAAACGTTTCAAATATTCAGGTTCTTGACTCTTTCCTTGTTTCACGTCATCTATTTAAAAGAGTTTTTAAACCCCAGTTTTACACTTCACCACATTTCTTAATGCTCCCCCACCGACTTAATCATTATTCATTCCATCCCTTATAAACAACTCTTTTTGACTCAACTACTTTACAGTCTTCCTGTGATGACGTCACCTTTATGTAACATAACAATGGAATCCAATTACGATGCCTGTATAATTAATGCCATTAACTTTCCAAAATCCAATCAGAGTCCTTTTCAGCCAGCCCTCCGACAGCGTTATTAAAGCATTACAATATAAATGAGACCATATTTTCCATGTTCATTAAGATGAATGCGATTCGAAGGCAGTTATATAGATATAGCTCGATTGAATGCTGCGTACGACAACAGGAATATCGATTAAATATATATTTGAAACTCACGAACAAACATGGTATGGGCTAATGGGCTGGCATACAAAAGCGCACATTTATGCCATGGTCATGAATATATGTGTTACATTCTTAGTTACATTATCTTTACTAATAATAAAGCTGAAAATCTCACTCGATGTTAAATCCCGGTTATCACAAATTTGCCATTTCAACTGCGCTTGCGCGCGGACTTGGCTGATTTCAAAAATCTTACTAAAATTAATTACAAGCACTTTAAATTTGTTAATATGAGATGGCAACAGATAAAAATTAAAAATCACAAAGCTTTCTCTGATTTAGTTTTTAGGTCTCGGTAAAGATTTTGAGTTTTGCGTCTTAATTGTTAATGGATTCGAAGTCTGATTTTCTATCAAACAAAGGCCATTTTCAGGGCCAAATTTTTAAATACAAAGCTGTTTACGCCTAACGTAAAATATCCGCAAAAGACAGATACCTATACTCTTGTTCCAATCATTTTTGAAGTACACAACGTGTTTTACATCTATGTTAAATAAATATTTTCAAAACAATAAATATTGAAGTGTCATTTTTCTCTTTACATTATAAAGATTATCAATTATTCATATCCGTAGTTTCGTATAATATATCACGAAATCGCAGTGAAAAAATTCTAATCGCATTCATTAATTTGTTGAGACTCTAGCTCAGCCTAAATATAAACAAGCAACACGAAATCTTAAAACAGAAAGCCCAAAAAGCTAACTCTGCGCGCAAGCGCAGTTGAAATGGCAAATTTGTGATAACCGGGATTTAACGTCTAGTGAAAATCTCTCTGTCTGTAAGGATCTCTGTGACGCGCATAGCGCCTAGAATGTTCGGCCTATTTTCATGAAATTTGGAACTAAGTTAGTTTGTAGCATGGGGGTGTGCACCTCGAAGCGATTTTTTAAAAATTCGATGTGGTTATTTTTCTATTCCAATTTTAAGAACAAAATTCTCATGAGATGGACGAGTAAACTACGAAATTATCATAACGTGGAACCGTAACATGGGCACAAGCCAATTGGCGAGATACGAAATTATCATAGCGTGGAACCGGAACATGGGTACAAGCCAATTGGCGAAAAAATTCACATTCATTATTTGTAAATATACAGGCGAAACAAAAGACCTTTTAATTTTTTCTATTACGGGCAAAGCCGTGCAGGTACCACTAGTTAGTATATTATATAACTAAATGAACTTCAGTTGCAACGGTATCCGTTATAGTCCTTTAACACTGTGAAATGTTGAACTTCGTGATAGAGCATGTTTTACTATTTTACCTATAACGACTACTTAAATTGCGTGATTGCAAAATGGGAATGAGTTCCCTATTTTTAATTAGTAATTAATTCAATAAAAAAGTGTTCAAATACTTTTATTACAGTAGAGCACATTGTTTTTGATTTAAAAAATATTGATACACGAACCGGAAATATACAATCCGTTTAAAAAAAAAGATACATACAGTAGACCCTCGTTTTACGCAGAGGGTTACGCTCCACGAAAATGCCGCGTAAATTGAAAACGCCTAAGTTGAGACCTAATACTAGTGTTGAAATAGGGGTTTAGTTCCGTAGATAACAAAATACTTCATTTTAGTTAGCGATGACTAATTGTATAATAAGTTTATTGTGTACTTATATCGACTTATATGCACAACATGCATAAAGAAAACATAAATTAATTTCGTGTTCTGTTTATAAAAAGGAACTGGCTATGATAGTCTTTTGGCAGTCATTAAGAATTTTTCTCTGTAATTATTTGCAAAGCATTAAAGATTCCGTTATCACTTGCGTCATTTCCATGATATAATCTTCCTTCACCAACAAATAAGAAAGATCATTTCTATTGTCTAGTAATGGCTCAAAAATTTCAATGTGAACGTTATTGGTTGGGCGTCACCGACGTCGGAATCCTCGTTGGTTTTGTCCTCCTTTGTCACTCCAAAAAGCTCTTCTTCTAGTGAGTTCTGAACTGTGAGAGTCTCTAACTTTATTTCTGGAAAGAACTCTGGAACCAATTGCACAAAATGTCTCCAGTGACCCAAACTCGTTCATTAGCACGCCAAAATGCAGTTGATTACGCGTAATCTGCAATCTTCAGAAGTTTGGATTTTGAAAGAGGGGAAAATTTTATCTGTTTGCATTGCCGCATCCGCGTAAAACCGAAACTCATCCGCGTAAAATAAAATAAAGGTGTCAAATCTTAAACCGCGTATAATCGAAACCGCGTAAAATAAACCCGCGTAAAACTAAAGGGCCTACTGTATTTAGTACCTACTATCAGGTTCAAATGTAATTTTTAAAAAACTTGAAAAAGAAATTTGTATTTAATTTTGAATAAAAACGACAAAGTCACGTTACGTTAGCTAAATGTAGAGTACTGATTTTCAAAAATTTGTCAGCATAAAATCATAGCTAAACGAAAAGGTACTCATAAATCTGTTTCACAATAGAATTTTAACTACATGTTTAAAAAACATTTTAAAAAAAAATCAAAACAGTTTTTCACTTCATTTTTTACAAAGAATTCTCCTATGTCAAACACGTGTGTCGTTGGAATAAATAACGGTCATCCTAACGCTTAATCATTATACTGCCGTGTGCAGGTAAACGGCAGTAACTGCAGATTTTTCGATTTTCATTTTTCTACATTTTTGATATCTATATTGCTATAGTTTTATGGTACAAACATGTTTATTTGGTAGCCGCAGGAAAAAAAGCATTTTTTATCAGTGGTAATTAGCAGTAAATGCTTTTTTCGCAACATTGTGCGGGAAGTCGGCCGTATGTATTTACTGCTCTTTACCTGCCCACGGAAGAATGGAAACTTTTCTCTCGTGGGCAGGCAAACGGCAGTAACTGCTTTTATCGCTACATTTTGCAGGTAATCGGCAGAATGCACTTACTGCTCTTTACCTGCACACGGCAGAACGGAAACTTTCTCCCGTGGGCAGGCAAACGGCAGTAACTGCAATTTTTTTTATTTTCATTTATTTGCATCGTTGAAATATTTTACCCATAACCGTGTTGCCGTGGGAAGGTAAACGGCAGTGACTGCGAAATTTTCCATTTTTATTTATTTATTTTTTTTTTATTTTTTTTTTTTTTTAAATCTATATTACTCCAGTTTTATGGTGAAAAAATGTTTATTTGCTTGCCGCTAAATAAAAGCATTTTTTTTTTATCAGTGGTGATTAGCAGTAACTGATATTATCGCTACATTATGCAGGTAATCAGTAACATGTATTTGCTGATCTATACCTGCATATAACCATTGCCCGAAGAACGGAACATAAATGATTCGCTGCCAAAATTTACACCAAGACGCAAAAACCGTTTTCACGATTTTTTCAAAACTCAACTAAGCGTAAGCAATAGTCATTGTGGAGGTCATTGTGTGGCCTCTCAAAAATGTCCTTTATTCGGCAAATTTAGAAACAATATTGCCTTTTTTAAAGTGATTCCTAGTCGCTTTTCATCAGATGTAGATATGCGTGCCTTGTCGTATTTTATCATTCGACAAAACTGAGAATTACCGCCTCTCAAAAATTTAACTTCGGGCGTCCTTCAGCGCAAGAGAGACTTAAAACCATTACTTAGGGAAAATGACCATACTTTATTTCAAATAAAGTCGAAGAAAACATTTTGTAATTTCATAGTCCTCAGACATTTTTTTAAAAAATGCTCTTTGATTCCTCATGTTCGTCTTCTAAAAACAATAAAACAAAATCAGTTTTTGCTATATACAGTTATAAAAGATAACATACGAGCAAACACAAGCAATACTTGGCAGACGATAAATAAACGTGTAGCAACAGAACGATTTTGTTCCATTGGTTTTGTTTTGTCGCAGACGATATTTTTCAAATTTTAATACTAAACAGCTGCACTTTTAGTTGTTCGATGAGAACCATTGTTGACATAGGAAGCATTTCTTTTGCCTAAATTTGTGTAGAGATTTATTGCTTTACTGCAAAGTGTGGAACATTAGGCGTTTTTTCGTAATTTTTAAAAATGGATAAAGAATCGTTCAGTTGCCAAGTGACAACACAGAAACATAAAAGAGTTTTCGATAAGCAATCAAAACATTTTTAAAAAAACGAAAGAGAGACTGAATTTTTTTAATATTCAATGTTTTATTTAAGTCAAAAAATATAAACTTCAAATCTGAGTTCGTTTACCAAGCACTGTTTTAACCAGCAAGTATATCTGGTGCCTGGGTAGGTACTTAAATGCTATTGCTTTAAATTTCTATCAAATGTATGTAGGTTATTTCGTTTGATTCATATTTAAGTTATATCTTTTTTAATAATAAACCAACATACTATATACATAATGGCATTTATTTACATTTGTGTAAGAAAATAAAAGTTTCATTTTATTTTTAAGTTACATTTAATCATTTATTTTAAATTCATGCCAAGTGTATACACGGTATTTATTTATGTTTTAGAACAAAATAAATTATTCACTTTGCAATAAATATACTTCGTAATAACGTATCTACTCCATATTAAGTCGAATCTGTAGTTATTGGTCATTCAATTGTATATTGTGCAGTTACTTCTAATTACCAGTCAAAAGTGTATGAAAATTACTAGTGCGAAGAGCAGGTAAACGGCAATATCTGCTTTAATCAAAATTTTGATTGCAAAATCAAAATGAAACAGGTTACCCAAAAAATATTTCTATACTAATATATGGAATCACCTAAAATCAAATTTTAATATTTTGTGGATGTTTGTGGGAAATCAAAAACGCATTTCTTCAAATATATCAAAAACTCATTTTTGTAGATACTGTCGTTTATCTGCACACTGCAGTATAATCAGCGGCAGTGGCGTTTGTTAGATTACCATAATTTACTCTACTACAATCTGAGCAGAAACTGCACGACGACCGTTAACGAACGTTTTGATGTGTTATTCAAAATCAAAGGTTCAAATCAACTAGTTTTGGAATCCGAAAATTTAAATTCGTGACCTGTATTACAACAATATTTAGCAGTGGCGGCGGCAAGCGCTTATAGGGGGGGGGGACGTTCTGGAAGCTAAAGACTATTTTTGCCTAGGAAGAGAGTTTCTGGAGACTCTCACCGGAAATTTTCCGAAGCTGCAGAAGTCTTAAAAAGAAAAACTTAGGTAGTGTTTTCGTGATATACAGGTATGCGGACTCTTCGCGAAAAAACCCTCGAAATTAGGGGGGGGGGGGGTTTCGCTTCCAAAGTGTTTTGGAAGCTAAAGACTATTTTTGGCTAGAAAGAGAGTTTCTAGGGACTCTCCCCGGAAATTCTTCGAAGCTGGAGAAGTCTTAAAAAGAAAACCTTAGGCAGTGTTTTCGTGATACACAGGTATGCGGGACTATTCTCGAAAAAATTCCCGAAATTGGAGTTTTTTCGCTTCCAAAATATTTTAGAAGTTAAAGACTCTATTTTTGGCTAGGAAGAGAGTTTCCGGAAACTCTCCGTGGAAATTCTTAGAAGCTGCAGATGTCCTAAAAAGAAAACCTAGGTAGTGTTTTCATTATAAACAGGTATGCGGGACTCTTCACGAAAAAAATTCCCGAAATTGCTGACTAAAATTTTTAGAAAAATAGGCTATTTTTGTTGCTTTTCGGGCAAGAGGTTTGGGGTTTTCTTCGGAAATTTTTTTAGAAGCTTTAAAAACCTATTTCAGGCTATCTTTGGGTGACTAAGGTGGAAGGAATGGTTGGAGGTTTTCCCCAGTAAGTTTTTTTGACCTGATTAACTCCTAAAAAGTCGACTTTAGACTTCCTTTTGTGACTTAAGACGTCAATGTTTGAGTGATCGTTTTTTTTTTTTTTCTTGAAATTTAAGTCTTAAAAACGCTTGGGCGAACTTTGATGATAAAACAAAAGTGAAGGGCGATCCCCCCCCCCCCATCCCAGTTGCGTCGCCAATGATGTATTCGAGACCACGTAATAATTTTACATATTGTTACTTACGATTGTGATACACTAATATTGAAATATATTTCTCATAGATGGCAGCAGGTAGAAATGTTTTAATTTATCTAACAGGTTATTTACACACATTTAACTTTTTTGGTACATTAGAAGTAAATGATCACCGTTGTGTAAAAACAATTTTTCATTAAGTCATT
The DNA here is from genome assembly GCF_026930045.1 of Uloborus diversus. Lineage (NCBI taxonomy): Eukaryota > Metazoa > Arthropoda > Arachnida > Araneae > Uloboridae > Uloborus > Uloborus diversus. Next base: position 239,341,643 of record NC_072731.1, on the reverse strand, counting down.
TCTACTATCCACAAATTGCGAAGTATATTGTATGCAAGTTTTACAAAGATAACATAAAGATGAAGATGAAAGCTTCTAGTTCTTTTGAGCTTCTAGTTGCTATAAATGAGTTAGCAAACCAAATTAATATGAACAACTTTTACTAAAACAAAACAAAGGACAATAAAAACTCTTATAATTATTCAAACATTTTGAAACTAATTGTGTAATTAGGGAAATAATTTTGTAATTATATATTTTTTCTTTTAAAGTTTCTATTTTCTATCTCTAACTCAGATACTGAGCTAGAGCTGTGAAAAATATAATACAGCTAGGATTAAAAAAATAATACCCATATATTTTTATTTTCATAACTGTATAGCTGAATAAATAATTGAAAAACAGACTAAACGAACTTAGTAAAAATCACCGGACTCGCTTTGTATAGTAAAATATCAACACACAGCTATTTTTTTTCTAGTTCATATTTTCTTTTTTCTTCTTTTGAAGAAAATAGACCTATAATTGATGTATCAAATTTAATATATCATATAAATATATTTATTAGTGTAAGCTACCTGTGTTTAGATCTAATATATGTTTTTAAAATTTATCAGTATAATAGCATAATTAGTTTCTCTTACGTTCTTCACATTTTCACTTTGTCCACAAGAATAGTGTCGCCATCTATGTAAAACCGTAAAAAGTAAGTGAGCTGTTGCCTATTAAATATTCGAACTAAATTCTAATTTAATTTATATATAATGAGAAGAATTATCAAGCGAAGGACCTTTTCTTGAAGTTGGAGCTGTCTGAATAGGCTAAGAATGGAATCAAAAAATAAAACAATACCTACTGGAATTGAAATTTTAATAAATACCGTCGCAGACGATAGGAAGCAAATTTTAATTATAATAATAATGGGTATATTATTCTGAAAACAGAAGTTTATACGATTCAAAAGATCACCGAATTCAAATCGTATGTTGTTCAAACATCAGTAAAATTGATGAATGAATTAAAGAGAAACGGAGGTAAGAAGGGAGGGAGAATGGGAAGAGGGGAGGGAGGGGGGAGTAATGAAAAGAAAAAAAAATCGTCAATAATTCAACCATCAAATTGATAATCATGATTCTGAAAAATAAACTTGATATTGAGAATTGCATAATCTTAATCTTATAATAGTGCTGAAGGTATGTGAATAGTCGGTTTTCCGGAGTTAACACAAAAAACTAAATAAATAAATAAAATAAGTAAAACACCTGAATCTCCAATGCAATTTACATTTTAAATTAAGTGAGAGCGAATATTACCCAATTTTTGAGAGACTCTTATCTTCCTCCCCTCCGCCTCCATCAATGAAAGTTTTTAGAAAACAATCTTAAAAATGCACTCTTATGAAAAAGTCAAGTGTACTAAAAGAGGAGGAGCCAATACGATGCACTTGACGCTTTGAAAAAACGACAAACGGTCATCAACAATTTCAGAAAAATATCTAAAGATCAAAAATCAATCTTCACACACAGAAACTTTAAGATCCTTGCAAATAGTTCTATGTTAAATTCGGTGCGATTTTACCTTTTAGGATGAATATGAATGCAGGTTAAAAAAAACAATGACGAACTAAACTGTAAAAGAAATAAAAGGCAAAGAGAATGAAAAAGAGAATCTTGAAGTAGTAGTTATTAAGCAAGGCGAATCGTACGAACATGATTTATCAACAAACAACAAGCGTGCATTCTTTATTCTTGAAATCTAGGATTGATTTAAAAATCGAAAAAAATATTTCAAGTCAAAAAAAAAAAAAACGAAAAACAACTAAAATGCACGGGCTGATCCAAAAAAATTTCTTTATTCATTTCAAAAACGAACTTGCGGATTTAGTTTGCAGTGTCATTGCCCATTTGGCGAACAATATAATTCAGGGAAGAAGTAGCAAACGGTACAGGATTTTATCGTGAATAGAAGGGTTCCAGTGGTAGCTCAACTCTGCGACTAACAATTCATCTTCTTTCTGATTGATCTCTCTTGAAAGAAATGGACTTGCTCAAAGCCATAGCTCGTTTTCTCAGAGACGGACAGTAGTTGATTTTCAAAAGTACAGCTTCTAAAACTTCTAAACAGATGACACGAAACTTATTTTTAATAATTGCAGTTTATTTTAAAGGATTAAGAGTTTTTAAGGCTATAATTTAATTAAGAATATAATAAAGTATTTAAAAAATGTTTAAAATGCCCTTCGAATAACCAGCGCTGCTTCAGTGGCATTTCAGAAACTAGCGGTAAAATGTTCCCTTTTATGTGCAAAAACATTATGAATGCTTAAAGTTCTTGCAATAATATGTTCTAAGACACATTTTCGAGTTTCTGCTCTGTTTCAGCATCAATAAATGTAGTTAGAGTTCCTTTTCTCAATTGGGTCAAAATGACACTTGTCCACACTGCTAGATATAACCCTTTTGTTTGAGTGTTAAGAAAAAAAAACTATTTTCTTGGAAATTTTATATTATTACAGAGAACGATGATTTAGGAAAAGCCAAGGAAGACTTGAGCTTTATATGAAAGTCTGGATGAACAGTTAGCAAAAAAAGTTCGCTTGGGGTCAAAATGACCCCTTCCGTAATTCTAGTGTTAAAGTTACCCTTCGGCCTGTGGAGTAAAAAGAAGCACAATGAGGAAACAATTTCATTCGTTAACAAACTGTCAAAAAGTAAAATTCACAGAGGTTTAATTTTATTTAAACGTTTTTAGGTTATCCTCATATGCAATAATAGCCAATGATCGAGTAATCCACGAGTTTCAACACTGAAATTCGCGCCATATCATGATAAATTCGCAACTAAAGCGCTCGAATACGCTACCTTGCGGTGATTTACGAAACTGCGGATGAAACTAAAACATTTCCACGTGTGTCTGTTGACGTAAACAGAGGCAGTTTGTTCTGAGTATTTATTAACGCAATCGATGTGTCTTAGTTTACTTTCAGCTACAGAAATTAATTCGTCCCTTAGTAGTATTCTCGAGCTTCTCAAAATAATGTTAGTTTTCCTTATTTCCTTCTAAAATATGTTCAGAAATGGCGAAAGCGAAAACTCTGGATTAACAAACTTGGATAACGTTATACAAGGTAAAAAATTTTATTGTTTTGTATGAATTTGTAAGAATATGAGTTTTTTTGCCTTAAATTAATTTAACTAACCATATTTTACAGCAGCATTTAGTTGGAATGGACAGTATGCAAAATATTTTCTTGAATATATTATCGTAGAACAAAATGAAAAATGTTTAACCGAGAAAGAATTTATTCCTTTTATTCTCAGCTGAAAGGTATCGCCAAATTTGTTTAGGGTTATAGTTTTAGTATTGTGCGAGCAAAGTAGCCTTGGCGAGATTTCGCGTTTTTAATTAAACCATTTTTAATTTTTATCATGGAATAAGATGGTAGTAAGGGTACAGAATTCGATAAGTAAAAAGAAATAATGGTCAATCAACTGAAAAGAAAACTACCACCATATATCCGTGAGAATTTCGTTGATGATTTGCATAACATGACATAATTAAGTCGCAACTCAGAAATTAGAAGCATCGAAACAGAAAAATTTTAAATTAGCCGATTCGGGAATTCGAGAGAAATAACTCAGCTACAAATGCAAAACAATAAGCGTTAACCAAAGCAAAGCAAAGAAGTATCATCTTCTTTTGGTAATAATTTGTAATGTCTTATTAAATTTTCTAGCATTAATTGTTATTCTTGTCAGGCCACAATTATTATTTAGTTTTATCAAGAATTGATAAATATCGAATTCAACATCGTGAAAATGGCTGCTTAGAACTACGAACTACGTAGTTTGCATTAATGTTTGACGTTTAGTAATGCTTCTTGCATTCTCATTTCTTTCTACATGGGCCAGAATATCAACAAGACTTTGAAAATTAATTTAAAAAGAATAAAGCGAAAAAATCATGCATACGAACAAAATTTACTAGGCTTATTAGCATTTTCTTCGTTACCACGCGCGTTTGTTTTAGTTTTTTCGTCCGCCATTAGACAGTGACTGCAGTGCCCCCTATAGTTCGTTGGAGTTGCGAATTGATAATATGTTTTGGTAATGTTTAACATGCAGGGAAAGGCTTTATTGTGACAAGGCTGAACTCGATCCGGTAACTTAACTGTTTTACTGGTAAGACTGTGTCATTTCAGGGGAATGAAGAAACGAAAAAAAGGTCAACAATGAACACTACCCACTGGAGTTCATGTTTCATCCACTGGAGTTAGGGTTGCAATTTTAACTATCAAAATATCACCAAACAGGCACTGACTTCGTGCAAATGTAGAAGAGTAGAAGCAATTTTCACCCGTCATACCTTTACGGGCGATTTTCTAGCTAAACGATAAGCATAATTTATTAATAGAATAGCACATTTTATTAAAACATGTGTTAATCCCTTCAGACCTGGTGTCCGATATACCGGACAACCACTTTAAACAGCTGCTAATCATTTAAAAATTGATTTAATTAGTTTTTTTTTTTTTTTAGTTGACTCTTTACATTCTGCTTATTATAATCTGTGAAATAATTTTTCGTTTTGGGATTGACAACACTGACATATTAGGATTGAGAGATAGAGAATGGCTCATTTTTCCAACCATGGATTTTCATCTGAAAAGCGAGGTTTTTTTTCCTGATTTTTTAAAAAATATATAATCTTTAATTAATCGTTTCAAACGCTTATATTATGTTTTATAATTGTTTGTAGAACATTTTATAATGAAGTTTGTTTGGTATTTTATCGTTTTTGTATATGAAATTTTGATTTCAAAAATATAAGTTTGGAATATTGAACGTGCCATAACTCTTTTAATTTTTCTCCTACAAACTCAAAATTTTGTCTATAAGATACCCTTTACCATAGAACACTGTTTACCAAATATCAACATTTTTGGTCAAATATTTCATAATTCCGACTGAAGGGGTTAAATGACTATACAACCTCAAACCACTTTTTTTTTTTTTTTTTTTTTTTTTTTTTTTTTTTTTGAGCATTTTAAAATTTTATTTCTTTTGTTCGGTGTTTTATATGCTATCTCCTAATCTTAAATTCCAAGTTGTTTTATGGGCAACAATAATCTGAAAACTACCCCCGTTTCGAGCGCAAACGATCTCGACAATGAATGCCACCGATCAAAGTTTTATCAGTCGATAGTGATAATAGAGGGTTGTGTCAACTACAACAAGCACACTTGATTCGAAAGAATGATAAGAAACAATTTCAGAGAGTTAGTTTACTACCGAATGTTGTCACGTAAGGTGAATTAAGGTCGCTTGACTTCGGAGTATTTCGAGGCATGTCTGCAGAACAAGATTAAAACTGCGTAATTTGCCGGAAGTAGGATAGGTGACCGGATATTAATTAAATAAACGCGCCGAAAAAAGCAGAGACGGAAATAGAATTTGTTTCGTTTACACAGTTTGAAATAAACTTTTAAGTCGAGCTTGGTGCTTATGGTTGTTTGGGAAGAAAGTCCTTCTTATACTTCAAGTTAAGCAGGTAATTTTACTCTTTTTATTGTATTATCTTTTAAACAAACAAATAAACTGTACGTTGGTTATAGCAAATGTAACATGTGCTGTTTAATGTTTAAAAACAGATTTTTTTTTAAAATACCAAGCACTTTTCATAATGCACTCAAATGGACAAAATAATTTTTTTGGGTCAGAAAGGACAATTTAAGAATTCCTGTAGTTTTCGAAAATTCCAAGAAAATGACACCACAAACGAAAAAAATGAGGCTCAAGGCATGAAGAGAATTTTTTATCATTATCTAGTTTTCAATCATAACTTTGAGTGTTCAAAGATGCATATTTTTCTTATTGGAATAGTTTGATTTGAAATGACTAGAACCGCACTTTTCTTCATTTGTGGTGTCATTTTCTTGGATTTTTCGAAAACTATAGGAATGCTTAAATTGTCCTTTCTGACTCAGAAAGGTTATTTTGTCCTTTTGAGTTGCGTTATGAAAAGTACTTAGTTTTTTTTTTTATTTTTTTTTTATTCTTTTTAGTGTAAATATATTTTAGAAATAGAATAATTATACACTCACGAAACTTATTACTTCACCTTATTTTTTCATATAAATGCTCGGTACTTAAAAGGAAAAAAATATATATATACATGATATCTAAAACTTTAAGCAGTTGGCACTAAAATGTAATCCTTGTTCGTCTCTAGGATTTATGCTTACTAATTTCATGATTGCTTCAGAGAAGCCTTGATTCAAAATTTTCATTATGATTGCTTTTAACATTACTGTTGCAAGGCAACAAAATTTGTAACAATGGGTTTTATATTTAAACATTTAATGCGGAAATTACATGAAATTTGCTGTTTTCCATCCTAACTGAAGTAATTATTTTATTTTAGAATTTTAATTTTTCAGTCCTAAGTTGAACCTTAAAATTAAGCAAATCATTTAGTGAAATCCCGAAGTCTCTAAGTGGTCTAATTGCAGAGACATAAGCGAAATCAGGCCTCAGATTTCTCCGTGGCAATCAGGCCAAGTATAGTAAAAGTGCTAAAAAAAATTAAAAAAAAGGAAGAAAATGCAATCTTTCGAAAAATTTAGAAAGCGTATTAATTCCTGAAAAATAGAACTATACTAGGTAAAAAAAGAAATAAATAATACTTTCCTTCCAATAATACGGGACCATATATTATTTTCAACAGGGTTCAGCCCCATAAGTCTCAATGGAGATCAATTGATACGTTGGAAAATTTCTGAAAGTAGAATTTTCATGGTAATAAAAAATAGATATTAGTTTAGGGGTACCTGGTTATCCTTCATCAGTTTGCAGGAGAATGGGAACGTTTCCGAAATTTTAAAAGTATTTTTTTCTGAATAAACATGATTAAAAACATAGGATTTGACCATTTTTTTTAAATAATTTGACCAAATTTAATACTTTTTTAAGAATATTTTGATCGGTTCGCAGATTTAATTTCCTTTTTTACACTTCTGTACATGACATCACAAGTGATGAAATGCCTTTCACTGATGCCATTAGCGCAGAGCGCTGAATTTAATTCGCTTCTTTACTCACATGTACTGGCAACGATATGGTTTATAGCAAGCGTAAAGCACAATATTTAACTCGCATCTGAATTATCATAACCTGCAAACGCGGTGGACAGCAAGCGTAAACATTCAGCCCGTCAGTTGAGTGCGCGCCAAAGTTCATCACCTGTATCGTCATAAAGAACACGCCTTATTTTCAAAATCGGAAATTTTATAAATTAATTTAAGGCTAAACGTTTTGAAAAGAAAAGTTTTTCCTCGCTTCATGTTATATCGTTTGCTCATTCTATCAACTTTAGTGACTAAAAGTAGTACTTTTGACTGATGGAAACAACCCCATTCTAACAATAAAAGTCGAAGACTGGTAACTACTGGAGTTTGTCGCTTCAGGAGACCGGAACAATATTGAAAATTGTATTTATTGTCGTTTACATAGGTGTGAAAAGAAGTCTCACACGTATAAACATTGTATTCTTACGTACTGTATGACAGGATATGATTTTCGATCGCAACTTCGATGAAAATCACAATAATTTTCTTAATTATTATTGCTAGAATTCCATTCAATACCTTTTTCGTAACTCTAAGTATTTTTTGCCCTCTTCTATAACATAAAAAAAAATTATATATCGGATAAAAATGTTGGTTATGCTTTAATCCAAATTTCCATTTTTTCTTTTTCTTTTCTTTTTTTTTTTTTTTCCAAGGTATGCTTTATCGAAGGAACGTTGTTGCATTGATGGATTATTAGTAGGTAATTGTTTTAAAACTTTAAGCCGATTATTATCAAAACATATTCCAATCTAGAAGTCAAACAATGTGAATAACTCTTTTGCTCAATTTCTACGAATACAGTCGAACTCGCTTATAATGAGCCTTAATTTAACGGGAACCCGGTTTTAGTGAGGAAATCAGAAATACTTGGTGGGTACAATGTGAAGTCTAGGGGAGCATGATTCGCTTTTAACGAGCAAACCCTGCTTAAAGCGAGCAATATTTTTGTGTTTCGTAAAATTTCTATGACTTCCAGCTCAGCTTATCCTTTTTCTGGTAAATATTAATCAACATATTAAAGTCAACCAAGGTTAGTAATAAATCATAAATCCTGAGAACAAGCGATGACATAACTTTTTTTTTAATTTTGGAGTTAAAAAAAGATTTTTTAATAATGTTTGTGTGTACTGTCGTCCCTCGTATAACACGGTACTTCTACAACACAGTTTCAATATTAAACGGTACGAAACTTTAATTCATAACCACACGATTTTGATGTAACACGAATTTTAAGAGAAAGAATTCAATTTTCGTTCACAGTTTAAAAATGTATGATAACAACTGTTGTAAATTTTTACTTTGTTTTTATGAAACTTTTACGAAAAATTGTCTCTCTTGGGCTCAAAAGTTTGGTGTTCCCGTAGAACACTAACTTTTAACTTTTAAATAGAAACTTGATTTTTCTCATCAGTGTTCTAAAATCAAAAAGGTGAATATTATTTTGTTTCCAATGCAAATTAAGAAAATAACATTAGGATTAAACATAAGCTAAATTTGACTTAATCGTAATATGAAATAAAATACATAGAATAATGCTATTTATTTTATTTTATATTTTGTTTTGTTGTTGTTGCTCAGACGAACTTTATTGCTACAGAAAAGCTCAGATTTTTTTTTCTTATACAATGCGTTTTTTTCTCAGTACAGAAAGAAAAGCGGATAAACTTTTTTCTTCTTGTGCATAACAGTTTTAATTGAGGTATGTAAAATAATTAAGTTCTATCATTTACAACAAGTCTTATTTTTAAATCAGTGGGTCTTTGTATGTTCTGGCTGCCAGTTTTTGTTTGTATGTTCTATTGAGTCGAAATTTCAGCTATCATAAAATTTGCACCTTATGTCTCGGTTTCGATATAACACGGTACACGACATTCCTTCATTTACATTATTTCAAAGTCTCGTGTAACACGGTTTCGATATAACACGGTATACATTGACATGATTTATGATACGTACGTGATTAATTAGGTTAAAAAATGAGTGAAATAACATTCATAAAAGTCTCGTATAACACGGTTTCGATACTAAACGGAACGAATTAACCGTGTTATACGAGGGATACTGCCTGTATATGTGTTTCCCCAAAAACAATGACATAAGAAAGAGACATTCACACAGTTCTAAGCAAAGTAACAAATTTATTTGGTACTGTTCAGTGGTTAAAAAGACGAAAAGAAAAAAAAATGATGACTATGATGAATGTTTATGATTTTTTTCACGAACTCGTTTTTTACGAACACCCGACTGTAACGAGCAAATATCGCGGTCCCATTGCTCTCGTTACAAGCGAGTGTTGAACGCTGGTAAGTGACTGTATAAATTGAAATGAAAAATAGCTGAGGCAGACACGATCTTAAATTTTCTTGGTTTATTGGTTTAGTTTACTTGGTTATACATCATGCCGCAGCAGTCTTACACTTTCTCTTTATGAACGTCCCAGAGATCGCAGTATAAAACTACAATCCCAGGGGCGTTGCCACAGGAAAAGTATGAATATAGAAATTTACATATGCACAGTAAAATACAATCTGTATTAATTTTTTTTTTTTTTTTTTTTGTTAAATATACGTTTCAGAACCCATTCCGGAGATGGCTGAAACCTTGAGGAATGAGCAATGAACCTCATCGTAATCAGCATCATACTTTTTTGTTGTCTTGGTGATGCAGGTAAGAACACCACGCAAAATATTCTAAAGCAGGGGTCTCCAAACCTATGCTCGCGGACACCACTGTGGCCACCGATCGTTTAACCTGTGCCCTCCGCCTCTACAATCGCTTCGAACCATAGGCGTGCACACAGCGGTCACCAGGGGTACCGAGGTACCCCCCCCCCCCCTCCATTAGCGCATAAAAATGAAAGTTAATTCGAAAGTGGCTAAAATTTTACATTTTAAGGTTTATTATGTTCTTACCTCATATGCTTAAAAAAATGTTTTTTTTACTTACAATATTTGAAAATTTTCTGTAATCGAGCAAGTATGGGTGCCTTTCCAAGCGCAATTTCAACCTCCTGGTACAGTGGTACCCCCATTTCTAAAGCCCTGCTCACGCCTATACGTTGAACTTAGTTTCGTTTTCAAAAAATGCTACGTGCAGCAATATTTTTAATGCCCCTGCAATCGTATGTCACGCATTGAAAATCGAAATTTAGCCAAGTATTTTCGCGCATTGAATTTAAGGTAAAAGCTTAGCATAGTGGAAGAGGGAGGAAAGCAATAGAATTTTTTACATTATTATTGCATTTGAATGTTTTTTTTCCCAGCATTCAAATTGCCAAACATTCTAATGGTTAAAAAATCAAAATAGCACACATCTTTTCTGTCCCCGCCATATATCATCTGATTATTAGAAAGTTTTACTTATTTATTTATTTATTTATTTATTTATTTAGAGTTGATTACTACAATTTTTTTTTTGGATATTTCACTCTTTCAAGATGAATTTCACTCCTTAAAAAAATGCAAGGTATTATTCTTTAGCCTAGGAAGCCTCTAGCAATATGTCTGGTTACGTGTAAATTTCTAATGTTTAACTATTAGCTGCCCATAAACAGAAAAAAAGAGCAGCAAATAAAATAAAATCGGTTTTGGTTAAAAAATCTTGTGTGTGGTTTTTTTTTTTTTTTTTTTTTTTTTTTTTTTTTTTTTTTTTTGAGAATGTGAGTACTAGTTAAAATTGAACTTCAAATCATGACTTACAAATAAGCATTTTGAAAGTTACTACGGAGCAGGAAACATCAATATACCTTCTATGAAGCGATGACCAACCAAAGAAATTTTATGCCTAAAACCGTACTGACATTAAAACTTGTATTTTTTACAACCTTGTAGATTTTGTATTTCATTACTTAGAATTTTTTTTTTTTGCAAAAGAATATTAAAAGTAATTTTTATATGTTACATAATACTGTCCAAATGTTAATTCACTGTGGAAACATGAAGAGTGCCCGTATTCGCAAATCCAGAGCTCGAAAACGCTACCTTGCGATGATTAACAATATTACCGAAAAAGGTAAAACATTCCATTCTACGTCTTTTCTTTGGAGTAAATTACAGGCTTCAGACAGTTTATGGTGCAATGTAATTTCAGAAGAATAAAAAAGAAAGCTTCTCACAAACACGATGAAAAATTACTGTTATTCACTAAGCGTCAAAGCATATTGTAAGTTATGGCATTTGCTTGTTTTACCTTTTACCTCCGCCATTATACTGACTCCAACAGACTATAGGGGGCTTTAGCGACCCCTATAGTTTGTTGGAGTTGCGAATTCCAATGGGTATTTCAGAATATGTTCTAATGTACAAAAAGGTTTGGGATCCCTGTTCTAAACATTGAAAATAAGTGAAAATATTCACACTATTTTAGTGTTTAGAACCATTTTTTTAACTAATTAAGCCTGCCAAACATACCAAATTGTGTGCGCACGTTGTTAAAGAAAAGGATTTCTCTTACTGGGGGCGAAGAGGGAGAGTTTTTTTTTTTTTTTTTTCAATCAATTCAAGGGGGTTTTTTCGAGTTGTAATTTCCGTTTGTTTTGCATATTTTCAACAATTTTTTCTGAATCATTTTTCCCTTGGACATTTTTCCTCATTCATTTTTAAAATGTTGTATCGTGGCAGCAAAATACTTGCGTAAACTTTGTTAGCGATGCTCAAGCATTCAGATTTACAACCTGCGTAGGAAGTCAAGTATTCAAGAAACAATTAAAAACAATTCATGTTAACTGCTGAAGCATAGTTTAAACATCAGCGAAATTGAAACAAAATTTCAGTTTTTGCTCGCTTTAGATTTTTGCTTCATTAAATACTTTGCTTATTATAACATTTTTTCCTGCGTTAAAAAATAATTCCGTGTTACTGGTAAATTCTTTTGCCATAATGTCACATTACCTAACATATTTTAAAATTCTATCTTAGTTTAATATCAAGTTCTAGTTAGTTACGAAGCTCCTAGACACTTCGTTTCAAGAGAAATAAATAAAAAAATTGTGCAGAGAAGTAAAAAGAAATAACAAACGTTTTATCGCACAAAATTACAGATTAGTGCATGCACGTGTATCGAGGTTTCAAGAAACCCTTTATTCAATGCAAAATAGTAAGCTTTTAGACGTAAAGATATCCGGTAAAGACATCCAGCTTTTACCGAATGTCTTTACATCCTAACGTTCACTATTTTACATTGAAAAGGGGCTCTTTGAAACTAGGGTTTCCAATCCCGATCCCTGCGGGATCCCGCAGGATTTTTAGCTGGATTGGTCCCCCAGGAATTCGCTCAAAATCCCGCGGGATTCCCAATCCCGCAAATTGTTTTCCATTCAAGTGTTTTTCAGCTTTTGCCGCTCATAAAACGATTATTTTCACAAGCATCATCTGAAGTTCGAATCTTCTTCATATATCTGCAAGAAGGGCAGGTAAAACTGCATGTCTTATATGACCAACAACAGATTTACCATTTTAGAACAGAATAAAAATACATTATATTTTTCTGAGAATGAATTGGTAATCTCATTTTCGGAATTTCCAATTTTCATACGTTCAGCATATGAGAAAATGCGTAAAACTTATGAGCATTTTAAAAACCATCAATAAAATTAAAAATCCAGTAAATTACGCTTAAAAAAATAGAGAATGTGTATTACATATTCTAAAAATCGCTGAGTAGCCTTAATGCCATGTTGGCTTCTGTAAACTTGAGTCATGTATTCAAAACCTAAAAGTTACAAAAAGTGCTCTGCAAAGAAGAAAGCAATGAAAAATCTGACATTATTTATGTATTTTGCACGACTTTAAAAGGGGTGACAAAAACTTGTATGAAACACGGGATGACTCTCATGACAGTGCTGTAAGTTAAACTGCTCAGGGGCGTGAACAGAAGTTTTGGTGCCCGTCACAAAATTTTTTTATGCCCCCTCCCCTTCATATTGTTATACCCCTATATTTCACCCATCATTTTAAAAATACTGGATCACCTTCAGACACGGCCCCTGCCATCAGGTGTCTCATATCCCCCCCCCCCTCTGTGCACACCCCTGAAGCTGCTCATGGTTTGAATTCCTCTTTAAAGTGTGAAGTAAAATTAGCGAAGTTATTCAAACACTTTTACTGAAACTGTAACTAGGTGAAATGGTGAAATCAAGTATATTCACCCCTCGCTGTAATGAATCAAATTCACTGACATAGTGAACAACGTTAATGAAGCAACAGAGGTATCGTCAATGCAAGTTAAATTGGATAAAGCAAAACACATATCCAACAGACATGGTTTTTGTCCGAAATTTGCAGTTCTTGAGCAAAAACCCCGCATAAGAAAAGAAAAACCTATTTCAAAATGTGATAAAGTTCATGCGGATCTTTTTCTAACTGTCCACAATATCTTAATTTTAGTAAAACCAATTGCAGTGGAGCCACAGCACGTGTTTTCATCAAGTTCTTTATTTTTAGAGTAAAAATCCCTTACCATCCCATACGAGCGGCACACTTTTGCTTACCAAAGGATAAATCCTAATTAGGATCTGACTTTGCAGTGCTTAACAATTGTTGTACGGAATTCAAGTAGACTACTAATTCAAGTAATAAAAGCAGTTCACTTTAAAAAGCACAACTTATTCTCTTTTTCATAAAAAAATTAATTTTTTGAAGAAAAAAGTCAATCCCACGGGATCCCGAGATCCCGCGGGATTGGCACTTTACAATCCCGGAGTCCCACGGAACTGAATTCGGCGTGGGATTGAAAACCCTATTTGAAGCCTCAAAACATGTGTCTGCAGTATCCTAATTTTGAGCAATAAAACGTTGATTATTTCCTTTTACTTCGTTTCATAACCGCTTGTACATTATGTGTGTTACCAAGGTTGTGTTAATCGAATTAGTAGACAATGATCCCTTCTTCATTATAACAGATTTCCGGGTTATTCTGGAGCGTAATTGCCGAGACCTATGGAGCTACCAAAGTATCCGGCATTCTGGGAATTACGAGATAGATGTAGACGGCGATGGTCCGCTTGCTCCGATATGGGTTGAATGCGACATGGGTGACGGAAGGGACCCTCATCAGGTAAGAAAACAATCAATGGTCGTATCTTAAACTTACTCGAACCGAAATAATGTCACAAAATTATTTGAAGCACAAAGAAGTAAAAGAATGTGAGGTGTAAGTGCCAATTTAAAATTTTGATGAACCTATATTACAGGTGTCAACAGAACCTGACCTCTGTTTTGGGGCTAGAGAGAGTACTAGCAGTCTTGATAGTTGCTGCTCTACGACATGATTTTGAAAAACTTTTCAATGGAAGCATACCTTGGATGTGTTTTACTCAAAACTTTAAAAAGTCCACTTACATCTGTTTGCTTCTCACTGCCTCATTTGGTATTTTTACTTTCAAAAACACTATGATGCAGTTTTTTAATTGCTACTAAAGCAATACATGGTTTTTATTCTTTATAAACATCTTCTCAGGACTTGCACAACTGTATGTTTTATGGAATATATAGCACACGACTATTTTTTTTCTTAAACAGGTCTTTGTTTTGCAGCATGTTATTACGGCTGCTCTTCGGAATCTAGTTTGTATGATGACAAAAGGAAGTTAAAAGAATGATTAAACCTAAAATATTGATCAAGTTATTTACAGATCTTTTAAGAATGAAAAATTTATGCAAAAAAAGTAAACGGTGAACAAATGAGATTTCTAAACCACGTTTGGTAAAAAATTAACTAAATGCACAGTAAGATTTTTTGAGAGAATTTTTTATAGCTTATTTCGATTATAATTGAATAAAAGTATCAAAAAAAACGTGGTACTTAATACTAACACTTTAGAATATCGAAGTTATTTGTTAGTCATTATTAGTGTGCTTAAGAGGTTTTTTTTCCTTGAAGGTCCTGACAGTAGTTCATCACGATACTGAAAATCCAGTGGATGTGAGAGGTTACGAAGCTGCTGGTGCATACATTAAGAATATCTCGTACAAGAACGCCACAGAGGCACACCTGATGGCACTTATTGATCTTTCATTCTCTTGCCAACAGTACATAAAATGGGCTTGCAAAGGTTCGATGTTCGGGTTTTGGTATCCTCCTGATCTTGATAGCTGGTAAGTAGAATATCAATTATGTACATCATAATAACGTTCTTTAACCTCTTCAGAGTTGAATTTTGTATTTCAAACCATTCCTCCAGGGTTAGTTTACAATTGACTAGGTTACTAAGTTTTAAATTATAAGTAATTTAGTCAGTTGTGAAGGTCCTGGACTTCGGGGTACAGATTTGAGTGCTTGGGCATCATAGGTACGTGAACCAATTTTAGAGATACGATCGAAAACAATTTTGTTACACAATAGTTATATTGTTGTAATAATTAGTAAAAAAGTGGACGCCCTGTTCAGGCTAAAGCAATATCACTTTCAAGTGTATTTTCTTTCTGACTTATATCAGAATGCCATTGTAATGCTTGTTTCAAGCACATACTAATGTTTTCAAGAATTCGTTTCTTCTATCAATGATTCAGATTTTCATTCTGAATTAATCGACCTTGTATGCAGCATGAAAAAAAAAATGAGAATTTAGGTTATTTTCTATTTTTTTTTTTTTTTCATTATTCTTCTTGATTAGTAAATTATAGAAGCTGCTTTTAAATTCCTTTTGAGCATATTGTATTTGCATTAAGTACTTCGGCGGAAGAACTTCAGTATAAGAATCTTTAATGGTTGTAAAAGAACACGTGCCTGAAGTAAATTCAAACAACTAGAAAAATTCAGATCAGCCGTGTAGCGAGCTCAAAACAGTAAAGGGATGGACCCGTTCTTCCGCCGATCAGGGAAGTCGATCCCTTCCCTCCGATTCTAGAAGCCATGTAATTATGCATTTTGTTCTTTTTTCCTATAAAATGCATTGCATTAAGTGAAAATACCGGAAACTTCCCCACCTTGTCCCCAACTGAATGCGGCCACTATTCAGATTTCCCTTGTTACCGTATTACCCCGCATTATCAGTCATGCCGCAAAATTCAGGTGTCACCAGATTTTCAATAACACTTTCCTGGTCCTTTCCGGCATGCCGGAAAAATCGAGGTTAGGAAAAAAAATAATGCTGCAAAAAATATATGTTCCGCTTAAAAATGAATAGGTATACGTTCTATGCCTATCTTATTAGTATTAATAAACAGTTTAATTTTGTAAAAGTATTTACTGACAATGTCAGTTGTTATTTTAACAAGAAAAATATTTTTTAATACCGAATAATTTAAACAGAAAATATTAAAACTAAGTAAGCAATCATTTAAGCAGTAAGTTACCACCCCTAAACCAGTGCTAAAGAATTTACCATTGCTATTCAATAAATAAAGTTAAACTTACCTCCCTAAAAGGAACATAAAAATATTTATTTAAAAAACTTATGAACAATTTGCAGTAACGATGATTGCTCCTGAATTAATTACTTTATTGGCATATAATTTAATCCATTAATAACGACCTGCTGTAAATATCAAGCACGCATTATATTCAATACACTTTTTTTTTTCTTTTTGAAAGAAGGTTACTTTCAGGATTTATTTTTTTACCCCTTAAAGTGGTTTGCTTTCTGAATGAAACCGAATGGGGAAATTAACTTTTGTTTTGTTGCAAAATAAACCTCGAGTTGTCCGGCATGCCGGAAAATTCGAATTTCCCGCCACGTTGGTCAACCTTGCTTTTTTCCAGCATGCCAGATAATGCGGGTTAATACGGTGAATTAAATGACACTTCTTTACTGTGTTGAAAATTAAAAACGAGTTTTAAGAATGCTGAAACGCTTTATGTTAATTGTAAATTCGTGTTATTCTTTTCAAAAGGTGGGTTGGAAGAAACTGGAAGCCTCAATATTATTGGGGTGGTGCGGAAACAGATAGCAGTAGCTGTGGCTGTCACCCTTACTGCCATCCGACTGAAAAGAACAGGAACAGCACCTGCAACTGTGATGCGAACAAGAAACTCATTTGGCTAGAAGATTCCGGATTGCTGTTGGATTCAAGCCGCCTTCCTGTGCTGCAGTTGCGATTTGGTGACACTGGTGAATCCAATGAAGCGGGGCAACACACATTAGGGCCTCTAATTTGCAGGGCTGGTGGGCATAGAGGTAAGAACTACCGATGAGGAGTTTTCATTACCATTGAATTTCAAATTGCTATTTCAAGTTTGATGAAATTTTATAACTGGAAATTAAACCTGAATTGCACACAACACTGTTGGAAAATGCACAAATGTACTTTCTGTGATTAACAAGCGGTAAACAATTTTAGACTTGCGATTGCAATGAGAACTATTCTTCATCGTATTGGAATTCGTAAGAACCGAAATTGCCAACTTTGAGTTATATATGCAGATAGTGAGGGGACTCATATTGGAAGGTATTGCTTTAGAAATGGAGGGCTATTGTAGCCCTTGGCGCCATAACGTTGGAGGTGTCATAAACCTCACTTGTATAAAGCAATTTTTATTCAAAGCTATTTACAGCTAGTTATTTAAATGAGCATTTCTAAAAAACAATTGGAACTTGCCAATATTTAAGGTTTATCTATTTTGAAAATTCGACTTTAACGAATTTCAGTCCGTAATATCTTTTATCCGTTAATATTTAGTTTTGGTGTTGGAATTTAGTTTTCCGTCAGAAAATTTGTCTTTTTCTGTCACTTTATTGTAAAAAAAAATTCGATTTAATTTCTGTTTTTAATCTCGAATAAAGGATAGGAAATGGTTTTAAAGTTTCCTACTCAGAAATTACACTTACTACTCCAAGTGCCAAACCTCTTAAGCACTTTTTCTGAATTGAAAAATGTTACAATTTTCCTGGTAGCGGGTTCCTTTTGGAGAACCCTTTCCCAAAGTGTTTTTTAAGTAGTTTCTTGCAATCAAATTTGTTTTCCAGCTCCGAGTACGGAAAAACAGGGAAATTTGATATTAAAAGTTGAAAAATGCTTTTACTTAGCGACACCATTTGCATCAAGTTTTACTTAAGGTGTTAATTATATTTTTTTTTCTTACAGAAATCGTCAAGAAAGATTTAAAAGCTCCAATTCAAATAACTACACCAGGCTACAACGATGGAAAGTATCCTCCCCCGTTTTACCGTTACACTTGGTCAGTCAAAATACCTGCTGGTGAAACAATGGAGTTGGTATTTCCGGAATACGACGTCGTACACTACGGTTCGTACAATGCAGTACCGGAATGTCGGAGTGTCGTGACAGTGCGCGCGGAGGAGGAAAACGCCAGAGAAACTGTGGTGATCATGAGGCAGAAAAGTCCACCCTATTATGCTTCCGAAGGATCGCAAACCACTGTAAATATAACGCTCACCACCTGTAATCAAGATGCTAATGTACCTTTGGGGAAAGGATTTAAAGCCTACATTAGAAGAACAGGTAAGCTTGGTTCAAAAGACTGATTTTGCGATGAACTGTGAATGCACGCTGCTCTAAAAAAGCGTAGCTTGGTAATATCAAAATGTTGGTAACACTTTATACTACAAGAAAAGAGAGCATGACTGTATCAAATTTTGCAATGTCTAAACTGTAACTACAAAAAGGGTACCGTGAAAAAGTCGACATGATTGTTAGTAAAAACGTTTACTGTAAAAAATATTGCACAATATACCGAGATGAACATTAGTTAAGTTGTATTTAATCATGCAGAAAACTGCATTGGGTTCTTCTATCAAATATAATTTAATTATCACGATTGGCTTAGATCAGTGGTGCCCAACCTTATTTTACTCATAGGCCGTACTTCGTATTAAGATGTTTGTCGTGGGCCAGAACGCATCCCCCCAATAGCATGGGAAAGCATTAAAAAGAATGGGAAAGAAGATTGTTTGGGAAGTTTACAGAACACAGTTTTCAATTGGGTTCTCCTATCAAATTTGATTTAACTCTCACGATTGGCTTAGAACTGTGGTGCCCAAACTTATTTTACTGATAGGCCGTACTTCGTATTAAGATGACTCTCACGGGCCAGAACGCATTCCCCCGATAACATGGGAAATCATTAAAAATAATGGGAATGAAGGTTGTTTTGGAAGTTTCCAGAACACAGTTTTCAATTCTTTATATTATACAGAATAACGAGCCACATAGGTTAGCTTCACAGGCTACGTGTGGCCGGCGGGCGGTAGGTAGAGTGACATTGACTTAGATCATCGATACGACCGATCATCATAGGTTTAGCACATGTTTAAAAAAAAAATAGTCTTCATTTTTCCTTCAGGCACCTACAAAATTAATTTTATTTCAATAGTATTCTTCGAAGAAACGTAAAAAAATAGTTAGTCAGTTAAATTTAAACATTATTGTGTGTTGAGTTTAATTGGTAAGAATTAAGTGATAAAACTTTCTCGATTATTCAATGGAATCTCGGGTCACAATTTTTTTCAAGAAATTCTATCTCCGTGCCGATACGATCTAAATTTCCTTTTTAGCAGATATACTGTCTGACCACGGCCTATATGGAAAAAATAATATCCGGTTTACAGGCGGAAATGGACGTGTCTATTTCTTTTCAGAGATATTAGTTTTTCTGATAAAGATGTGCGCGTTTGCCCCTTAATTATTTTGACTCAGTTTTTTTTAACGACAATTTATTCACTGCAATAATTTTAAATCAAAACTAAACTCAATCGATATTCTCACTCAAAAATTAATTCATTTATTTTGTTTACAACATAATTTTGAGCTTACGATTTTGCTTTTAAATTTTCGAACGAAATGAAAACATTTTATTTTATTTTTGTTGCTTCCATACTTCCATTTGTTTTCACTCAATTTCCCCTCAATGAAGGCAATAAATAAATAAGGCCCTAGTAAAATTATGAAACACACGTGCATCAAAATCCCATCGCTATTTTTCCATCTCCCCTGCTAGATTCATTCAGATGGAATCATCTTAACCTGTCCGATTGCCAAACTACATACAATCTGTGGTCAAACAGTGTGCCTGTGATGTTTAATATGGTTATTACTCTGATTAGCTTGTAACATTACAAGCTCTTAATTGATGCTTCTTAAACTACTGCTTTTATATTTCAAAAGTTGCTTTTATTCTTAAAGCTTTCCAGTGAGCTTCCACATAAATAACAATTAGTCTTTTTAATAATGAATTGCAGTTTTTCATCAAATACTTATTGCATGACATTGATTTGAAAGAAAAAAGTTTCTCCGGCAATCAGGAAAAGCGGATAAAAATAAAACATAAATCTATAATGTACATTTTGTTTTATTCTTTTTAACTAAACCTAATCTAAGTAAATCACGGTTTTTCCCCTATAGTTTTAAAATATTATATTTAATAAAGAGACTAAACTATAAATAACTAAGCAATACAGTAAAACCTGCAAAGTTGGCCACCCTTGTAAGTTGACCACCTGTTTAAGTTGACCCTGCCCGGATTTAAGGGAGGGCAGGCGGGGCTACCTGCCCCGGGGCCTCCACAACTAAAGGGACCCCACAATAAAATTTTTACAAAATATCCTAACTTTCACGGGCAGCAAATTTTACGTTATTTCTCCCCTATAAATAATAATATAAAAAAAAAATAAATAGCAGTAACTTCAGGATGTATTTACTATTAAAGTGCTGATCGAAAATATCGGATATATAAATATATATGAAAATATTCGGATATATATCAAAGTATCGGATATTTTCGAAAATAGGATGATCTTTTCGAATCTGATTAGGGGCCTCCACTCCTTCGTTGCCCCGGGGCCTCCAGACTTCCAAATCCGGCTTTGAGTTGACCACCAAAGTAGTGCACCGCAAGTGGTCAACTTACACAGGTTTCATTGTAGTTTGGTTTTCATCTATTTGCTTCTATTTATTTTTAGAATGTGCCGGATGCAATCCTGGATTAGGCCAAAATAAAGGAACCACTTATTGCAGTGGTGTGTGTGGAATTATAGCTTCTGAAGAGTAAGTAGTTAAAAATGCTTTGAATTCATTTTTGTAAAATTAAAGTCCAAAATTTCTTTTGATTAACAGTTAACTAAACATATTTGTGTGCATGTTTCCTTTCACACACAGATATCCATTCCCACCCAACTATTATTTTTCGTCTGAAGCTTACAGCGACTATAACCACACTTGGGTACTGCGTGTGCTTCAGCATTATGTAGTAGAACTAGAATTCAGTGATTTCGACATTCCAGCTGTTCCGGGCTCACGGAACTGTACCCCCGAAAGTGGCATTCTTTGGATTTACAATGGCGAAGGGGCCAAGAAACAGAACCTGATTGGTGGATTTTGTAATTTAAACCGAGAAGGAACAGTTTATTCAACGTCAAACGTGATGACTTTGGTTTTTGCTACGAGATGGAGAAAAGTTGGAAATGGAAGGGGGTTTTATGCCGTTTACAGAGGAGTGAACCAACCGCCACCAAATCAATTTCGTAAGACATTTCCTTTTATTTAAGTTTTGAAATTTCACTCTACATATTTTTTTCTTTACTATACTATGCGAAATAAATGCTTCGTTAGACCAGTGAAGCTACTTTTATAATTTTTTTAATACCTCAATGTTTTTCGAACATTTTTAGAATAGCATTCTCCTTCAAGAAGTAAGTTTCGCCGCCATTTAAGTCTTCAAATTACGTTATCAGCTTCATAGAAAATAAATTTTCTAACGTTCGCTTCAGAGAGACCAAAAATCCTCATAGTGAGTTTCCCCCATGTAAAAAGATACATTTTACCCTCATAATAACAAGTGTTAAAAATATCTTTTAGCTTTATGGTTTATCACAGAACTATTTAATACTTAAATTTTGTAACTGGTTTTTTCAGCAAAGAAAATTCATTATCTACTTTAACGAAATACTTGCCAGAAACTTTGACCAAAAACATTTATTTCGTCAGTATTATTTCTTCAAAAACTTGTAAATATGTTAAAATAACGCAAACACAGTACATCACTTTTTAATCGCGGATTTAAACCTCTCAATTGTAAGCAAGAATAAAAAATTTAATTGCACGAAAAACAACCTTTTTTTCGTTATTTCCAACATAACATCAATCGTATTTCAGTTTAAAAAAAATTGAAATTCACATCATTCAGATGGCAAGGAGTTAGTTCATTTGAACATTCTCGACTGAATTGAAATCCTACTGCAATTTCGCATCGTGAGAACCAGCCGTCTCCATCTGTTGGGAAAATAAGCAAAAGGAGATCTGCTGATTCTGGTTTCACATGATATAATGACTGCCAGCCCGTTTGCAATGCAATAGATCGGAAAATGGATTAGCCAATATGCTTCTCCATTAGAAACAAACAAGTGAGCAATAAATTCACAAAAAACCTTTTTTTTTTTTTCACTTCAAGTTCCTTCAGTTAAAAGTACTTCTTTTAGTCATTGAAATGGATAGAATGAGCAAAAAAAAAAAAAAAACATTTACCCAGAAAATACTTTCATTTCCCACCGGGTTTTTTTTTTAATTAATATTTTAAAATATCCGATTTTTCAAACAAGGCGTAGTCTTGATGACGTCACAAATGATGCACTTTGCCGCATCTTTCTACTACGTTTCTACGTTATGATAATCAAGCAGCGAATTAAATATTGCGCTCTGCGCTTGCTATCAGCCATATCGTTGCCAAAACAAGTGAGTAAAGATGCGAATTAAATATTTTGCACTGTGAGTGGCAAACCTGAATGGCATTTCATCATTTGTGATGTCATCGGCCGAAGCCGTAAACAATGAAAGCGCTCCGATTTAAGTAATTTTTTTAAAATATTAAACGCAAGCAAATTTATCAAAAATGGTCAGATCCTATGTTTTTAAGCATACTCTTTCATAAAAAAAAACTTTTAAAATTTTGGAAACGACCCAATGCTGTACTCAATCGTTCTTTCTTTGTTTCAGTAGAGTTATTGATAATTGTTTGTTTAGAGTCAAGGCAAACCTATTAGGGTTACAAAATAATAAAACTTGTCTTAACAGAAAGCATCATCTTAATGCCGATTTCTCTACTTTCCATCTCAATACCTTTTCATTTTCAAATGAAAAAAAATACATACATTACAGTAAATGATTTATCGAATTATTTTTACTGTTTTTAGCCACCTCAGCTCATACGATAAATATTGCTGAAGGCAAACCGAGTAAACAAAATACAACTAAGGACGGTCGTAGTGCTGATCTTGGTGTCGATGGAAGTACAACTACATGTACCGCCACGAATTTCGAGCAGGATCCCTGGTGGCAAGTGGATCTTCAAAAGCGATATTTGATTTATGGATTTGAATTACATAGTGCTAAAACGCAGGTGAGAATATTGTATTTCCAGCTGACAACTTTCTGTGACTGTTTGTATCAAGGCGTTGCCAACGGGTTTTAAGAGAAAATTATCAGATCATTACAAAGTTACAGAAAAAACTAGAAAAAAATATTAATCGCAGAAGCAACGTAAAGTCAAGAAATAGATACAGGCAGTAGCTAACTTTGAATGTATGGTTATTAAATAACATTCCATTTCCGCCTGCAAACCGAATGTTTGCCTCTCCATACAATCCGTTATCAGACAGGTTATTGTGTCCTCTTTAGTTCTTAAAAGTGAAGAAATGTTGTATCTGTAGTACTTTAACTAGATAGAAATACACAAACTATACATCAAAAGAAATATCTTTGATTTTCTGAAAGCTTATGCATGATATTTTGCATTTGATGTTATTTACATTAACCCAACCTGGAACTATAACATGACAAAACTCCACTGGAACCTAAAATCCACCAAAAAACGGAGGCAAATTAGGTTCAAAAGAACTTGCTGAAGTGAAAATTTCTGAACTACCTACGTGCTGTTATAAACAGCAACTTTGAAACTCATTTTCTGAGCGAAAAATGTCCAACAAAAGCGTTGTTCTGAATCAAGCTCTACAAAGAAACCGAAAAAACACAGTTGCACATTTATTTAATTTTTCTAGCATACAATCGAAACTACAAAAGAAATGCATGTATTGCACTCCTCATGAACCTCCTAGTCTGAGCACTATCAAAAAAAGCGAGCCACTTTGTTTTCTTGGTTATTACTTATGTCATAGCCAAAAGCATGCTGATTAAGATAAAATAAAATAAAAATTTAAAAGTCTTACACTATATTTTGCAAAATGTATTTGCAGTTTTTTATTCTTTAATCTTTACTAATAATAAAGTTCAAAGTTTGTCTGGATATCTGTCCGGATGTCTCTCTGTGACGCGCATAGCGCCTAAACCGTTCAGCCGATTTTTACGAAGTTTGGCACATAATTAGTTTATAGCATGGGGCTGTGCACCTTGAAGCGATTTTTCGAAAATTCGATTTTGTTCTTTTTCTGTTTCAATTTTAAGAACATTTTACCGAGCAAATTATCATAACGTGGGCGAGTAAATTTAAAAATTATCTTAATGTGGAACCGTGACATGTGCAATCAAATGAACATAGCAAATTGGCCAGAAATTCATCATCCATTATTTGTAAAGAAACAGGCGAACCAAATGACCTTTTA
The DNA here is from genome assembly GCF_026930045.1 of Uloborus diversus. Taxonomy (NCBI): domain Eukaryota; kingdom Metazoa; phylum Arthropoda; class Arachnida; order Araneae; family Uloboridae; genus Uloborus; species Uloborus diversus. The sequence continues at coordinate 239,317,029 of NC_072731.1, read as the reverse complement.
ATTTTCTACTAAGGGCAAAGCCGTGCGGGTACCGCTAGTGGTAAATAAAAGATTAGGACGGGATGCCTCGAAGTAGTAAACCATCGGCTTCATAAGGATATAAATTGCCTTTTTTTCTTCTTTTCAGACAGCTAACAGTAGTAGTTTAATCTGGCCAGATGGACAATATGGGCTTCCAATGCCTGTGTCCGGATGTCCTACTGGAAGAGATTTTCAATGGCAGACCGGTTACCGGTTTCAGGACATGCATTACGACATTGTGCAAGATGATAAAGTTGAACATTGGTCTCCAGGAATGCTTTTAAAAGGTACGTTTGTACTTTAATAGTTATTACTCAATTTTTTTCTGTGTTGAAGCTAGTACAAAACTAGATATATATATATATATATATATATATATATATATATTTTTAATTTCAAACCTTGCAGGTGGTCTTCAGAAAGTGTCGGTCGGTGGAGTCATCCAAAGGAGAGGAGTCCAACAACATTTTTGCATGAAAACCGCTTACTCTTCTTATTCTGGAACAGCGCGGTCATGGCCTGCTGGGGAATATTGCATATTCCAGTACGGAGATCAATGTCCACCAAACTTTAAGAGTGGATACATAACATGGAGGGATACTTTGAAATCAGCAGTTTCTTCGGACAGCACCGTTCACGACTATACCCCTCGTGGCAGATACACGCCCCAAACCACAACCATTTATTTTTGTTGTAGGGATGACGGCAGTGCAGAGAATTTGATCGAACTTCCAAAAGATGCTCCATTCTATCTGCTTATGTACGGGAAGTCGTGTCAGAAGGTGGAGGGCATGTCCGAGAGGGAACAGTTCTTTCACTTCAATGAAGCGGTCCCTCCTGGAGCACATTTCATGCCTTGGAACAAAGAAGATAGGATTGATGGTATTCCTAAATACAAAAAGCCACATCCAAGACTGGATAAAAGTCGCTTTGAAAAAGGGATCGCCCTCTACTATTGTTACTATGATATATGTAAGTTTCATTCATTTTTAACGCCGAACTTGTTTTGAGGATTTTTTGTGTTTTCGTAACTATTATAGTGCATTTAAATTAAATATGTTCGATGCGAAAGTTCATATGATCAACAAATATCCATCAATCATTAATAAGCTATGTATGAGCGTTAAGCTTTATTAACTGAATTTTGCGAAGTGATTAAAAATCTGGTCTAACTCTGAATTTGCTCGAGTAAAAAGACTTATAAGGAATTAATACTTTGTACATTTTAGCTAACTTCAGCCCATTGTTTAAGAAATAAATAATTTTTAGTTTCTTAAATGTAAAAAATACAAATTGTAAGAATTTGTCCCGAATATTTCTTTTAAAATGAGGCAGTGGGAAGCAAAGGGATGAAGTGGATATTTCAAGTTTTGAGTAAAATACGTTTAAAGATAACGTCCGAAGTAGGCTTTCTTTAATTTTTTTTCTAAATCCTGCTGAACAGCAGCACCTACCAGGGTGACTAGTACTATCTTTTAACCCAAGACAGAGGAGTAGTTCCCCCACTATTTGTACTGGTTATCTGTAAATTTTTAAATTTGCCACTTGCATCCCTTTGCTTCTCACTGCCCCAAATGTAAATCATATGTTTTACATAATGTTTCCGCACAACTAGAAAGGAAACTAGAAAGGTTTGACCCATGAGATGTTTTCCATGAAAAAGATATTTATGGGAAATTTTAGACACATTATTGGTTGACCAACCACACAACAGTATTTTGCAGGGCGAAACCATTTCAGAATTATCACTGGTTTTCAAGAAATTTAGTGTTAAATAATACTGCACCTTTCAAGTAATACTGGAAAATTTTGGAATTTGTTGAGTTTTAACCTCCAGTTTTGAGGGAAATGAATTTTAAAAGTATCCATGTTTTAGTCCATTTTCTAGCTATATGTTGATATGCAGTTGTTTTATAGAAATTTAATCTAAGTTGCTAAAAAATTAAGGTAAACAAAAGGAAGAGAGCTATGACCCAAGCTCACTAGGGAGACATGACCCAAAGACTAATTTGATGCTTTTTCAATGAATATTTGTTTGTGAATAGCTAAAATATTGTGATTTAAATCTAATGATTTGATTTTATTGATCTAAGTTGCTAAAAATTTAAAGTAAACAAAAGAAAAATACCTAGAGAGCATTGATTCAAGCTAGCTAAGGAAATTTGACCCAAAGAATAATATGAAGCTTTTTTTTTAATTTGATGTTTTTTCAATGAATTTTTGTGTATGAATAACTAAAATACTGCGATTTAGGCCTAATGATTTTATTTCATGTAAGTAAAAATTCTAATATTGTGAATATAAAGGTCTGATATTTTTTTAACTTAATTAATAACTAAAATATTTTGGTGCAATAAATTGCTTTTATTTGCCAAATAACTAAAATAATAATTATCTTCAAGTCTAATGATTTGTTACTTATTAAAATATCTGAAATATTGTTTAGGTCTGAGCTGATAAAGTTTTGAATTAGACTTCTGCTTTTTCTGCTGATGTGGAGGTAGATTCATTGTAAAAAAATGTGTAACACTTCACCTAAAGAGTGACCTTTTGTTCCTTCACTTAAAGTATCATTTATTAACGCAAAAAACACCATCAAACCTGCGTTTTTGATTTCAGTATCTATGAGTTTTATTACATTTATGAAGGTGGGTCATGTCTTCCTAGGTGTTGCGTCAAGTTTCCGTAGATCTAGAGACACTTGATCCATGTGCAGAAGTGAGGAATATATTTTTTGTTTTATAACATTTGTACTTAGACTTATGCTATTATTTTTAGCCATAATAATATGCAAAATGACAAACTATTTATGTATATTTTTTATTTCGTTGTAACTATTCTACAAAATAAAATGGAAAATAAAAAACCAAAAATTGGTTCAAGTTCCCCTAGGTTCCCCTAAACAGTTTTTGTAACATTCTAAACCATGTCAAAAATCTAAACCTTAGACTTCAAAGCTTCTTAATACTAACTAAACGATATTTACAAGTACAGTAAAACCTGTAAAATTGACCACCCTTGTAAGTTGACCACCTGTCTAAGTTGACGGCTATTTTCAGGCACAGAATTAGATCTTATCATATGATTCAACCTCTGTAAGTTGACCACCTGTTTAAGTTAAGCACTAAAGTAGTGCACCGCAAGTGGTTAACTTACACAGGTTTCACTGTATAGGGCTTGGAAATAAGGCTAAGTTTTACGTAGAATTCTGATTTCCAAGTTAAAGTTTTATATCATTACTTGATTTTCTAGCTCAAAGTTTGCGAGGATTTAGGGTAACAATTGATGAAACCGGGCTGGTTGACACCTATAGCAGATATTACGATGACTTGTCATACGGCATTCCTCACACAGAAGTTGGGAAATTCTTAAATGCATATACGTGTGCTGTATATCCAGTTACGAATCCAGAATTTTCTACGCTCAAAGTCAACTGCTCGCAACCCATTTATGGACAGTACGTCACGCTTCAGATATATAACAGATACGATAGCTTGCAGTTCTGTGAAATAAAGATCTTTGGTACAGGTAAGATTTCCTTTCAAATTATTACCAATTTGTTATTACTACAATAAACTCCCGATTATCTGCGAGCGGATTATCCGCGAGTTAATCATCAGTCAGGAACATATATTTTCGCAGTAAAAAGAAAATACCAATGGCTGTTTTTATCGAAAATTTGTAAATTTAAACTTAGTTGTGTTTTTTTTTCAAATTTATTAATTGTACTTTCTTCATCGCACATCGTTTTTCATTCATGTTACAGTGGTGGTAAAAAAAAAATTGCATCACCCTCGCATTTTCACAACAATGGGATTATGTGAGAAGTTTTGGTCGACTGATTAACGATGAATGTAGGTGAAATTGTGCAAAACTTATGTAATAAACATTTAACAGCAGGAATCCGATAATTATTTACGTAGATTGGTGCTGTTTCCGGGAAAAGGCAAACTGCTGTGACCCCATGCTCATTTTTCTATTTCTGAACCTGTGTGTGCGTTAAGGGAAAAAAAAATTACTTAACCCCGTGTCACTTTAAGTCTAATGGCAGGATAAAGGTTTTTAAATTGTTACCGACCAGTTTCGCCCTATGGCACGGAGCAGAATCATCCTGGAAAATGACGTTTGGAATTGAAGCAAAGTGATCATGGATAGTAGGAAGTAATTTCTCCTCCAAAATGCCAATATACACCTGAGCGTTTACTGTTCCTTGCACAAAGTGAAGCCCACCAACTCCTTGATCAGAAATACATCCCCAAATCATCTGTGATACGAGATGCTTGACTGTGTGTCGAATGCAGTCGAGATGATATTCCTCTCCTTTGCGGCGCAGGTGATGCAATTTTTTTTACCACCACTGTAAGCTCTGTTGTGCAAAAATACAAACATTTTTACTGCACTGTATATATTTTCACTGTTTGAAGAAAGTATTATGCATCAATACAGCTAAGTTTCTGAAGAAGGATAACTGTTACTTATTTGCCCCTCATTTTAGCCTTTTTCCGTTTTATCTGCGATTTTTATAATCCGTGGCACTTGTGCCACCCAATTCCGCGGATAATCGGGAGTTTACTGTTATTTAACGAACTTTTTGTAACCGTTTAACACTCATTAAGTGCTTTACTGCCATTAGTTTGCTTGTGATTATCCTGTAGTTCTAAATTTTCATTATGTACAAACGCAATTTATGTGCTGTTTTTTTTCCGGCAACAGTGTGTAATTTATATTTGCTCAAAATTAGGATTGTAAGGTGTAATCTAAGTGGATTATTAGGATTATAAGGTGTAATCCAATTGGATTATTAGGATTGTAAGGTGTAATCCAATTTGATTATTAGGGTTGTAAGGTGTAATACAATTGGGTTATTAGGATTGTAAGGTGTAATACAATTGGGTTATTACGATTGTAAGGTGTAATCTAATTGGATTATTAGGATTGTAAAGTCGGATCCTATTGGATTAAATGACATTCCTTACGGATTACACGTAATGGATGTATCTTATCCAATGAACATGCGTCGATTTTCGATTTTAATATTTTCTGAACTGAAAGTGAGCTGTGTGTTATTTTTTATACTTTACGGTTTTAAGACTACAATTGCAGCATTTACTCACATCTATTTAATCAAGAAGTTGAAAGATGGAAAGAAAAAAAATATCTTACGATATAGGGTACGACACCGGTAACTGACAAGAGTCCAGTAACAGACAGTCGTAAGTTTGGATTTAAATAATAAGAACTTTAGGCTGGTAAAACTGATGCTGCTGCGACCCATGAATCCAGTGCAACCATCTAGTGTTTTCAAAGTGAATTTTAGGAGCCAGTTGGTACTTACAAGGCAGTGGTGGAAGGGTATGAGCAGACACCACGAGAACTGCCGGCGTTTCACGTTCATTTGAATTTAATAAAGTTTTAGATCTAAAAATAAAGAACTTTTGCACGTTTTGAAGAGAAAAGATGAAAATGTGTCCATTATTCATCCTTTCCTCACCCTATCTGTTACTGAGTATCATCAGAATTGTCGGTGTCTGTTACTGGGGGTCGAACCTTTTCTCGAAATTGAGCAAATGAAAACAGAATTAACTCATTCAGAGGATCCAGAAGCAGCCAAACATTAGATGAGATCTAGCTGCGTGAGAGAAAAATAGTTTAAAAAGTCTAAGTACATTAAAAGACTCAGAAAATTGAGTTGACCTGAGAGCAATATCTTAAGCATGTCTGTTACTGGTGCCGTTACCCTAATTACAATCTCATGGAGTTTTATTTTTCCACTCTCTTTATTCTTCTCAATTTGAAAATAAAGGAGAGTTAAATTGAATAACTAAATTTCTCGCTCTGTTCTACGGTTCATATAGCTAAAATATTTGTGGTTTTTCTTATTTCTGCGTGTAGATGTGATTCAATTTTGTGTTCTATCATGCAAGCATACCACAAAGGTTCAATGGATTGGAGAGGGCCTGCCTCCTCCATCGAGAGAACCAACATCTCATCAACAAAAGAGGTTTTAGTCGTGTGACAGGATATGATTCCCCCATTGAGAACCTCATTTCCATTGAGATGAGATAAAATGGAGAGAGTGGAGATTTTCATTCGTGAAGCAAAAACTCCAAGTCACTTGAAAGACTTTAAAGCAAAGCATTGGAAGAAACCATGTTACTTTCTCTAGTTTCACACATAACTGGTCAAGCATTCATTGTTGTTGAGTCACGTGACTTGGGGGGTCTTTGCCTCAGCTTTTGCTAAGCCAGTGATTGGACTTGTTCCCTCTCTTTACTAATTCCTGCTCTAGGGGGATACTCTTCTTTCAACTAGCGTACAATTTATCAGAAGGTTGATTGCAACAGAAAAAAAAATCTGAGAAAAGTCGCCAATTATAGGAAACTTTCTTCTTATTTCACCATATACATGCAACAGCACCTTCTAGTTAGTGAAATTATTGCAATACCCTTTCTATCCATTACTACACCTCTTCGGGTCGTGCAATACTTCACAAGTGTGACAATCGCATGGGTTATTTATTTTTTGTCCCCCTTTTTCTAGAATCTTGTGGCCAGCCTCTTGGAATGGCATCTGAAGAGATTTTCGACATGCAGATTAATGCGTCTACAAGTGATGATTGGGACAATTATTACCATACAAACGGCAGACTCAATGCTAATCACGGATGGTGCGCTCGCTTCAACGATTCCTCCAAAAATCTAACGGTAAAAATTATGATACTATTTTACGCAAATAATTTCTGTGTCGAAAAATGTCTTTAATTCCTTATCCATAACTAACCTTGACAAAATCAGTAAATCGTAGAAAGAAAATTAATCTATCTGAAACCAAAGAATGGTCGAGAAAACGAGAAAGGTTTTTTGAGATGTAATGTTTAATTTTGAAATATCAAAATGTAATGCTAATAACCTTTGAACTTGGTATGTATGATTTAGTATATTAAAAACATTTCTTTGTGCCGATTGCATTATCTTAACTAATAATAAAGTCTGGGTCTCTGTCTCTCTGGATCTCTGTCTGGATGTCTGTTACACGCATAGCGCCTAGACCGTTCGGCCAATTTTCATGAAATTTGACACAAAATTAGTTCGTGGGAGCACCTTGACGCGAATTTTCTAAAATTCGATTTTGTTCTTTTTCTATTCCAATTTTAAGCCCATTTTACCGGGCGAATTACCGTAACATTGACGAGTAAATTACCATAACATGGACGAGCAAATTACCACAACATGGACGAGCAAACTAACATAGCATATTGGCGAGAAATGCATCATCCATTATTTAAATATAGTCGCGCGGGTTCCGCTAGTGTAAAATATTCTTTGAAACAGTATTACGAACAGTGAATTATTTTATATCTTCCAATAAGTAAACTGAAGGGGAAAAACAAAGTAAATAATTTGTGGTGTTTTTTTTTTTTTTTTTTTAAATCTAGCATCGTTGACACTCAATTTTTACCGTTCTTGATAACAAGTTTAGAATTTTTTCTTGTAATGTTTAGTTTCGGTATCCGACTGCGCTAAAATTGGCATTTTTAATGAAAGTTTCGAAAACAAATTTCTGATTCCGTTTTGTAGTCTGATTCATTGGATTTCCAAACTATCTTACTATTTACTTTACGAGAATGGGGTCGTTTCCGAAATTTTAATAGTATTTTTCATAATTCAACTTCAGTGGCTAAAAGTAGTACATTTGACTGAAGGAAACAACCCGATTACAACTGAGTGATACCAAACTCCAGACCAAGAAGTTGCATTGAAATGCGTTTTCTGAAGAATGATATTTTTGAAGAAAGCTGTCCACTGTAACAATTATATCTTAAAAAGTTATTCAAGTATTGATGTGAAATCTTCTGAGATAGTTTTTTGTAACATGCTTGCTGTTTGCCTCTAAAAACTAAGATGAATTTCAGAATTAAGTAATGTTTTTATGTGCAGAAGCTTAAACAAAAGCATTTAAAAAAATAGGATAGAAACTTTGTTCAGCTGCATTTCAAAACTGTTTTGAAAAACAAGAAATCTTTTAGAGCGAAACACGCATAATTGCCTTAAAAATTGCTTCCAACGGATTTATGTGTGACTAGAACTTAATTTGGTTCATAACTGTTAGCGCAAAACTCGTAAAAACAATATTTTTCTTCAAATTTGTCTTTTTTTTACCCGACTGCGCGTGTGCGACGCAAAGGAAGGTAATGTGTTTATGAGTCTATATATGTATGTATTCATGTATGTTTGTTCCTATGTGGCGTTGTAGAGGCTAAACGCCTTGGCCAATTTGGATGTCAATCGATTTGTCCTAACCTTGGGAGTGTCACTAAACACATGAAAATAATAAAAATTCACTATATCAACAACTAGCCACCATATTGTCAATTCGGGATCGTGTCGCACGCTACCTGCGTGCGACACAGCGTTCGACAAATGCAGTCGCGTTTTCGCTTCCTCAAGATTTTGTTTACTAAGCCTATTAATTCGATTTTCATCTCTAACCTGTTATATTTGTTTTTGTCGTGATTCAGGGGACTGAGTTTCGCGACGTGTACTTTATTGACCGACTTTTTTAGTTTTGCGAGAAAGATTTGATTGACGACGTTTCTTAGCTCGCGTCATCATGAATTATACAGGCTGTATAGCTGTGCTGTGGTTGAGTTAAGTTTGCGCATTTTTGCTAAAGGTGAATCATATGTAGCTTTAAGCCGAATTAGGTCACTAGAGGGACTAGTAATCCGTAGTTTAGACCACAGCAAGTTACTTAATAATCCTCACGATATAAACTCTGTCAATGAAATGACAAGATTGCGAAATTTACCGTCTTATAATCATAATAACGAAGTCAATGAAAATTAACTAAAAAATGTAAAATAAAAAATAATCATTAAATAAAAACAAAAAACCCCGGCTGCGTAAAAACTAAAAATAAAAAAAAATATACCCAATAGTTTAGAATGTTATTAAGTACTAATGAATAACTACAGCATTGAAATAGTTTTATAATCGATACACACATAAGACTAATCATAAATTCAAAAGCAAAATAGAAGGATCAACAGTTGGGGCCCATTCCTTTTTGACCAATCAAGGAACCTCGTAAAATTTCAATGGGCCGATTTAAAATGATCAGTAGTTTAGATCACTGCAAGTTACTTAATAAACTTCACGATATAAACTCTCTCAATGAAATGACAAGATTACGAAATTCACCGTCTTATAATCATAATAACTAAGTCAATGAAAATTAACTAAAAAGTGAAATAAAAAAATATTAAATAAAAACAAAAAAACCCGACTGCGTAAAAACCATAAAACATTACGGGATTCCTTGATTGTTCAGAAAGGAATGAGTCCTGACTTTTGATCCTTCTGTTTTGCTTTTGAGTTTATGATTTGTCTTATGTATGTATCGGTTATAAAACTATTTCAATGGTATAGTTATTCAGTACTACTTAATAAAATTCTAAACTACTGAGCTTATATATATATTTTCTACGCAGTCGAGTTTTTTGTTTTTATTTAATATTTTTTTTTTAAATATTATTGCGAAAGTTTGTTTTTATATTTTTTTCTCATAGTTTTGAAACATATGCAGTTAAAAAATTAAATTTAAAAAACTGGCCAAGTCATTTTTTTTTTCAATGCAGTCGGATACCTTAAATACATACTAGATATATAATAGCTTCATTCTTGTTAAATACATTGATTTACTTACAATTAAACTATACCAATGCCTGGTCCGTCAAAATGAGTTTTATTGCTAAAAATTACTTGATACAGTTGGGCTTTTGTTCAATTACTTTCTTGCAGCATAGAAAGTGGGAAAATATTAAAAAAAAAAAAAATACCCACATTTTTCAGAACAAGCGACTTCAAATTTTTTGACGTTTAACTAAAATGCACTATTTACAGATCGACCTACAGAATATGACTGTGGTGACAGGTGTAGTACTTCAAGGCCTGAATAATGCACAAAAAAAGACAAACGTTAAGAAATTTTATTTGTTCTTCAGCAATGATTCTAGCAGTTGGATGTGGGAGGAAGAGCCAGTCGGACAGCAAAAAGTAAGTGCATTTTTATTTTTTAATGTTAAAAAATATATGACTCTTCTTCTCCTATTTCAGTTATAGATTCATAACATACTTTTATCTATTTTATTTCGTGGTTTTGTATTTTTTTTCTTTTTATGAATGCTGTTTTAATACATTTCTTCAAAAATCTGAACTCTAAACAGATGACAGGCTATTTATTGTTAGCTCGAAAATCATTCACTGAAAAGGTACTTACGAACAATATCAGTTTGTAATTAATTTGCTTATAACTAACAGTCACTTATTAATTTTTAAATTGTTTAGTTTTAAAAGATATCTTCAATGTGATACTTTCGTTTTGCTGATCTTTTGAAGTATGAAGAATTTTGTTTATTTATATGCACATCAAACATATTTAACGGAATCTAAGGAAGATTTTGGTTCAAATTTGAACCTTTTGCTATCAATATTTGTCCTCCTTAAAATGAAATAAAATATTTTTGGGAGTTTACAAGAAGACAACATAGCTCTTTATATAAAATTTAATATTAGTTGGTATCAGTATTTCAAACGATTTTTTTCCAAAAATAACGCAATCTTTAAATTGCTTTAATGCTATTTCTATCGAACCTTATTTTACTAGTGGAAAATATCCTTTGACTTTTCAAAGGTGTTTTTAAGCATTATCTTTTTTTTTTTTTTTTTTTTTCAAAACATCTCTTTTCGATTTGAGTTATAAAAAAAAAGAAGATAGAGAGAAATAGATTTTTCAGAAAAGTAATCACAGTGTAAATGAAACACTCATTGAAAAGCTTGCAGCTAAAAATTTTGGGGCGCAATAAATGTCTAATACAGCTCAATGAGGGGAAATGATAGAAACATTTCATCTCAAAAAGATCAGGAAACCTTTATATATGCAAAAGCAACAAAATTTAAACTTCCATTAAAATGAAAGCTAGTTAGTTTGCAAAATAATTAAATTAAGCCAATAAAAAGAGAAATAATACACCAAATATTTTTTTTTTAATATTTAACAATTTTAAAAGTTCCACTTAAATGTAAAATAGCCAAATAAATATGCATATCAAGTCAACAAAAACAAAATAAGGAGGGCTTAATTTGCATAGGAACTCACAAGAGTTGGGCTTCTGCCCTTCTTTTCAAATGTATGCAAATTTCAATAGTTTAGGCGAAATTCAGGCTATTTACTCGAAAGTTGTAGAGACTACAGGACTCCTACACTTCTTTTAATAGAAATGAAGCCCTGAATATATGTTCCATTAAATTGTGAAATTAAAGTCCGAGGAGCAATGGAGGCAACATATTCGATATTTCTCTATTTCGATCAATTCAGAAAGTAAACAAATCGCCATTAACACGAACTAATCGCCATTAACACGAACTAATCGCCATTAACACGAACCCTCTAATAGCACCTATTTCTTACAGGTTTATGTGTGCGACCAATGTGATTCCCCATCTTACACAAATGACATGCCAATGCGGTTTAATTTGTTGAAAGGACTTGCGACTAGAATTGTACAGATAAAGATCATTGACTACTACGAACAACCATGTCTGAGATTGGAAATTGTAGGATGCCGAGATAAAGGTAATTTTCACAAAATGTGATCACAAAATCGGTCATCTTCACTCACAGTCATCAAGAGTTTATAAATGTAATTACTGATGACATGTATAGGGAATTCAGCGAGAACTGATATTGGAAGTAGACAAAGCAACGTGAAACTGGGAAATACCGTTGCCCGATTGACGATGGGATGGCAAAAACAGCGCCAATCAGAAAAGCGAGATGTTCCTGAGAAGAATCGCCAATCTGATGAGTAAGTCAAGAAAGCGGTAAATGTTGGCGCCAAACAGCAACCCTCTTTGTTTATTTCCGCTATCATTTCTCCCTGAATGTTTTATACAGTTCTGGTAAAAAAAATTGCATCTTCCTCGCATTTTCACAACAAAGAGAATATGTGAGAAGTTTTGGGCGAACGATTAACGATGAATTTATGTGAAATACTGCAAAACTTACGAAATAAACATTTAGCAGCAGGAATCCGATAATTGTTTACGTGGATCGGGGCTGTTTCCGGGACAAGACAAACTGCTGACCTTATGCTCTTTTTTCCATTTCTGAACCTAAGTTTGAGTTTAGGGAAAAAAAATTACTTAACCCCATGTCGATTTAAGTCTAATGGCAGGATAAAGGTTTTTAAATTGTTTCTTACCAGTTTTGCCCTATGGCACGGAGCAGAATCATCCTGGAAAATGACGTTTGGAACTGAAGTAAAGTGATCCCGGATAGTAGGAAGCAATTTCTCCTCCAAAACGCCAATATACACCTGAGCGTTTACTGTTCCTTGCACAAAGTGAAGCCCACCAACTCCTTGATCAGAAATACATCCCCAAACCATCTGTTAAACTGGATGCTTGACTGTGTGTTGAAGCAGTCGGGATGATATTCCTCTCCTTTACGGCGCGGGTGATGCATTTTTTTTTCTTTTTTACCACCACTGTAGTTAAGCCATTATATTTGAAAACAAAAGCATTTTTCATTAAATGTGATTTATCGTGCTTAAATATCTAATATAAAACGGATGATTTCTACTTCTTGGCAGTGCATTGTGGCAGCATTATGAGCACTTCTACGGGCGTAGTGTCATCACCAAATCACCCCCGTTACTACGGCCAAGACAAATCTTGCTGGTGGTCCATCGAGCCAGAACCGGGTAAACACATTGAGCTGAACTTCGTTTTGTACGACTTGGCTGATAAAGAAGGCGACCTCGAGTGGGGAAGATGCAGGGATGAGCTGACAGTCTATCCCGGGCATGGGAATACTTCCATGATCAGGTCACCGGACGGAAAATTCTTCCCCAAGCGTATCATATCCAACGGACTTATGAGAATACATCTGCAAAGTTGCTTCAGATATTCACGCAGTAGATTCAGAGGATTTTATGCCACTTATAAATCAGTAGGTAAGTGAACGGGTATCAAAAATGTACGGTATTTTCGTCCAAGTGTAAATTATTTGTAAAAAGCTTGAACTAATTGTTTAAAACCAGATACTGTTGTAGTTAAAGTTACGTGAAGCGTAGTAGAGAGTGTCGGAAAAATCCTTGACGTACAAGTCTAAAAATTCATAGAAAAGCAACAAATTGTCGCATGAGCTGGTCGTTTGCACTATAATACCTCACAGGTTCACGGTTTTTTTTTTTTTTTTTTTTTTTTTTTTTTTGCATTCATTTACGTAAAATTCTGTAGCAATGCTAGCATTGAAGAACTGAAAATTCGAATTGCGCAAGTAGACTTGGCAGTGTATCCGTAGTTAATGCTGGCAAGATCATGAGATGAACTTGATTACTGTTTAGATGTGGTTTGTGCTACATACGGTGCACACATTGAACTCTGGTAATGAAATGTATTACTTTCTGTTTAATAAAAGTACTAAGAACATTACGTGTACTTTTCTTACTATGATGGCATAGCGCCGCGCCACTTTTAAAAACAATTGAACAATTTAGGTGTTTTTGAGCAATTACGATTGCTTGTTGTTCTCGCTTGACCGTATTTGATGTTTGGTTCTTTTCTCAGCTTGGACCAGGGGCCTCTGCAGCACCACCGCCCACCGTCCTCTGCAGGAGCGGCTCCTCTGGCCCTGAACACTGTCCCCCGGAATCCGCCTATCCTGGTCGGTGGTGTCCATGTCCTACACACACACACACCCGCCTTTACACTCACATACACACACGCCTACGTGCATACGCACAAGTCTAAACATACACATACACAACTATACACACGTAACCGCCCAAGAGGAAGGGCAGGCTTGGGGGGACAGGAGCCGTTTCTAGAAACAATAACTCCAATGAGTAGGCTCCTGTCGCAACTCGTGATTGCGAAAAACTTTATTTGAATTCAAAATTTCGAATTCAAATTATTTTTTTTCTTTATTTCAAATATATTGTGGCGACCCATGCAATTTTTTTCCACTTAGCAATGATTTTCAGGAAAATATGTTTCATCAAAAACTTACATATGGGAATGTTTCGGCGGCCATTATGAAGCTATCCTATTTTCTTCTCTTTTCTTATAAAAAATCTTATAAAAAATTCGCGAACTCATAGTATTCTTGAGCAAACCGTATATTCATACGACAACTTGTAGCTTTTCTATGAATTTTTCTAATGTGTCAAGGACATTTCGAACACCCTGTACAATGTTGTTCTTTTTAACTTTCATTCTTCAATTGTTGCAGATTGTCCTGGCTGTGGAGTGGGAGATTTTAAATGTTCAGAACAACATTTGTGTGAAACTTCGTGTGGAAAAATTGTGTCAATTGCACATCCATTACCTTACCCAAGCAATCATCGATGCGGATGGCTCATACGGTACGCCAATATTTTTTTTTTTTTTTACTCTAAGAAGACAAACAATAAACATGTTCATGAACTGCATTATTATATTTAAGCTGTAGTACACTTAAAAGTTTTGCTACACAAGTTATCTTTAAATGAAGCTAGGTATGTATCTTTTGTTACGTATTCTTTCAGTTGTACTGCTATCAGGACTACAGAAGACAGTGACAGTTACAATTAAGGTGTCAACCATTGTGAGAAACGTTAAAAATAGTAATACAAAGTTTGAACCAGATGTAGATTTTCTACCATCAGAGTATTTCTTTGCATTGAAAAGTGGTTTCTTTGCAACCGCCAAGCACGTGTCAGCAATTTTTTTGCTACTTGTGCATTTTTAATAGCGTTAATGTTTTAACAGTTCTGTACCTGGCAAGTAAAAGGCCCTTGGTCACAAAAACAAAGTTAGTCATGATATGAATATAAAGCTTTCCGTTCTGATGACTTTTATTACTGGACTAGCTGCGTTGCCGGGATTTGCACGGTCTATCTTGAAAATAAAAGTTATGTCAAGTGACACGCGTTCAACAATCAGGTTTGAACGGAAAAAAAATCAGTAAAATTTTGCGTCATATTGCAGAAAAATATCCAAAAAGGAAACATTTTAATTCCCTCGATTGGAGGAAAAGCCTCAAAACAAAAACCATAATTTTATTTGTTCATATTCGAGAGAAAAAAATGGCAACAGATCTTTCATTTAATGATTTTCTTCACGCTACAAATTTTAATAAAAGTATTGTTACGGAAAGTTGAGATGAAGCACTGAATAGTTTGAATCTAGGAAAGCTTTCGAAAAAAAGGGATTTTTATGTCGAAATCTAAGTGTCAAAAATAATACTTTTTTATTGATATCTCCGCTAATTATCATTGGAGAAATATGTTAAATAGCGAAACATAAAGACAGGAAGATTACGAATCCATCGATACCTGGTTCGATGGTCAGTTCACTGTCGTTCGAGAGAAGTAACTTCGATAAACATACACTCCTTTTGTGAAAATTGCAACACCATGAAGGAAGCATCACTGTTGAATGAAATTTAATGCACAGTTGAGTGGTAATGGTACAAATAAATGATTAGATTTTCAAACCAAGCAAACAATAAAAAGAGATAGAAATTAGTATTTTGTGTGGCCACCACGCGCCGCAATAAGAGCTGCTACACGACCCGGCATGGAGTGAAACTAAGTTTGAATATCTGCCTGCGGAAGAGTATTCCATATTGTTTGTATGCGCAACCAAAGTTCGTCTGTCGAAGCAACAGGACGAGGATCACGAGCAAGACGCCGCCCAATGAAATCACACACATGTTTAATCGGTGACACATCCGGGGAATATGCAGGCCAAGGAAGAAGCTGTACTGGCGAATCAAGGTAGGATTTGACAGTCCTGCGACATGTTAACGGGCATCATCCTGCTGAAATACAGCCCCTGGCCTTGCAGGAAGAAATAGCTTGGGGCTGTAAAACTTCGTTTATGTATCTGGTACTGTTCAAATTGCCCATAATTCGTAGCAATTGTGATCGTCCATGATATGCTATGGCACCCCAAACTATAACTCCCCGGGTGTTCGTTTACTGTGGCGTTCGATAATGCATTCCGGTATGTGCCGTTCACCGGCATAGCGCCTGACACGAATTCGGCCAAAATAGTGCCACAAATTGAAGCGGGATTCGTCAGAAAAGACAGCTTGCTGCCAATCAGCACGCCAGCTCCTATGCACATTGGCCCATTGTATCCGCAGGCGGCTATGGTTTTGCGTGAGAGGAATCCTGTATAAAGGAATCCTTGCGCGCAATCCACGCTGCTGCAGACGTCTCTGATTTGATGAAGCACACAATAAAACACTTGTAGCTGGTGACCAATGTGCTGCCAATTGTCTAGAGAAAGCTGTGCGGTTCGTCAGCGCCATACGCACCAGGTGTCTGTCATCGCGAACTGACGTTACATTTCGGGGTCCACTCCCGGATTTCCGAGCTGTCCGATCCTCGTCCGTCCACTGCTTCCAAACACGCATGATTGTACTGCTGTTACGCTGCACACGAGCGGCTACTGCATGATAAGACAATCCAGCTTCACGAGTGCCAACGATTCTGCCTCGTTCAAACTCCGAAATTTGCTCAAATTTCGCTTTCTTTCGTCGAAGAGGCATAGTAAAGATTCAGTTAACGTTTACTCTAGCATAAAACCACCGATAATCATACACGCCTCGCTACAGCCGTCTATTTATATTCGGTTCGATCCGCCGTTCAGAGGGCGCTGCTCAGCATACGCATGCGCTACCGGTCTGCAATTCTAATCATTTGCATATCATGCCCTACTTTACATTTCCTGCAATTTTCAGCTCACTCGCGTAAGTCCTTCGTGGTGTTGCAATTTTCACAAACAGGAGTGTAGTTGCATACATAGTTGCATATATTGTTACATACATAGGTACATACGCTCAGTTTTTAATTATATAAGATTGTTATTTATAAGCGTATAAAATTATAATTCTTTTTATGAAATTCTTAGTGCTAGATACCTTTGAATAGAGTATAAAAATTTTGCGTAAATGTTGTTGAAATCTCAATTTTGAAATAAAAAAAAACTTTTCCGTCCCGGATGCAGAGTTATTCTTACTTGCTTAGTCACAGATAATTTTTATTTAAATTTGACTATTATGTCATGCATTAAAGTGGTTTTTGATTTGTTGCAGAGCCCAGCTATCTCATTTCATAAACTTGACCTTCCAAGATTTCGACATAATTGGTGGAGAAAACTGTCAGTACGACTATTTAGCATTGTACGACGGTGACAGAAATAACAAGTTTAATTTGATAGGTCGTAAATGTTGTTGAAATCTCAATTTTGAAAAAAAAAAGACCTTTTCCGTCTTGATGCAGAGTTACTTTTACTTGCTTAGTTACAGATAATTGTTATCTAGATTTGACTATTATTTCGTGCATGAAAATGATTTTTGATTTGTTGCAGAGCCCAGCCATCTCATTTCATAAACTTGACCTTCCAAGATTTCGACATAGTTGGTGGAGAAAACTGTCAGTACGACTATTTAGCGGTGTACGACGGTGACAGAAATAACAAGTCTAATTTGATAGGTCGTTTTTGCAACGCCAAGCTTCCACCTACAGAAATTGTGTCTAGCTGGAACTCCCTTCTGTTGGAATTTTCTTCTGATGCTGAAATCACAGGCAGAGGATTTGCCCTGAAGTATGCTTCTAAGAGTTTTCAAATGCCGGCGGATATACAAGTGTATGATCTTGATGGTGAGGTTTTTTCATTCTAAGTAAATAAAGGAAAATACTAATTATATTTTTATTTTAAAATTTTTGCAAAACTTAAAATGAATCTTATGACTCATCACGTATGGAGAATACAAACCGAAAAGCTGGAACTAGAAAATAATTGTAAAAAAGCAGTCGAAAATGTTGTACTCTGGAATGAGTAAAAATGACAACAACGTGCATAAAGTACAGATAAAGTAGTAAAATAGAGTTAAAAACTCAGCCAACAGTTGTTTCGGGGCTGTCATATGACAGTCCCGAAACAGCTGTTTGCTGAGTTTTTAACTCTAGAAAATAATTGATTTAAATGTTCGGCTCTTTTTTCCTCAAGCAATAGAGCACTTTTAGTCAATACTTATGTAGATGCAAAGCCTTTAATGTTCCTACTAAATTATTCGCAGTGTCCTGCACAAAACGATACCTTTCAGAGCAGAACTATAGTGTCTGTATACCCTTTCAACGAACATCTCAGTTCCTATCAATTTCTTGACTTGCTGCAGTACCATTATTCGGCTTTCATTGAAGAATTCACCAGAAATGTTTACTTATAAAAATTTGACAATTGAAACTTTTTACATTTTAGATGTTGATATTTTTCTTTTAAACCGTAGATTGGGAAAAGTGGAGAAATATCCTTTTTTTTTTTTTAACGGAAAAATTAACCGAAAAACTTTAACAGACTAAAGATTTCAGTCAATCTCATTCAAACGCTATAAAAAAAAAACTAATCATGCTAACAATTTTTTACGTAACACAGTATACGTCATCAAGATTAATAATTTCTTGTTCCAATTTCGTTTATAGAATACGTTAGTTTCTATAAAAAAAAATAATATACTGATATTTCTTTAAAAATCAACACTCATTAAAGGACTCATGCTATTTTAATCCCGATTGTAAATTTTTCATCTTTATGGAGTAAATACATTTTTTTTTAAATAATTAAAAAGGAAGTTTTAACTTTTGGCATTTATATGTTTACTTCAAAAATATTCACTTTAAACTCCTTATTTTCTACATTAGTCGGATGATGAGGATTAAGAAAATAAAATGCGTACACGTATAGATTATCAGTTATTGGAAAAAAAATAGAAGAATCGATACCGAGGTGCGTGACAGAAAAACATATTAAATGCTCATCACTGTCAAAACTAATGACTTAATACAGAAAACTTTAGTACCATACAATGTATAAGTACATTATGACTTTGAAGTCGTCTAAACATGAGAATTGTGTTATCTCATGATATCATTCTTAAAGATCTTACTTTACTGATGAAATGAATATACATTTCAAAGAATCTATTTCATACAGATGAGTCTGCATGCAAGCCTCCGTGGAAATATTACAATGGAAATTGCTACAATGCGTACCATGAATCCGACGCTATACAATGGTATGAAGCGGAAGCAAGATGCAGAACTCTTGGAGGAGATCAAAATGGCCATCTTGTCAGCATTTTGGACAAGAAGGAAAATGCCGTGGTTCACTATTACCTCACTAATTTTTGGAATGCGAAGCATAAGTCCTTGTATATAGGTACGTAATACTTCAATTTTCTACCAGAAGAAGTTCCAAAACGCAATTATAAGGACAGGTTTTTTGAGCAATCACGATTGCTTATTGCTTTCATTTGACCGTTCTTGGCGTCCGTGCCTTTTTCAGCTTGGACCAGAAGCCTTTGCAGCACCACCGCCCACCGTCCTCTGCAGGCGGCGCGGCGCGGCGCAGCTGCTCCGGTCCTGAGCTATCCGCTTCTCCTGGTCGGAGGCTTCCATGTCCTACACACACGCACGCTCACACACATACAAACACACGACTTCACACACATACACTCACACACACACAAGCCTACACTTACACGAACGCGCGCCTACACACACACAGACACAAACCTACACACACACACACACACAACTATGCACACGTAACCGCACAAGAGGAGGGTCAGGCTTGGGGGGACAGAAGCCGTTTCTAGAAACAATAACTCCAATGAGTAGGGTCCTGTCGCAGTTCGTGATTGCGAAAAACATAATTTGAATTCAAAATTTCAGAATTCAAATTAATTTTTTTTTTTTTTTGAGCAATCACGATTGCTTATTGTTCTCATTTGACCGTTTTTGGTGTCCGTGCCTTTTTCAACTTGGACCAGAAGCATATGCAGCACCACCGCCCACCGTCCTCTGTTGGCGGCGCGGCGCGGCTGCTCCGGTTTTGAGCTACCCGCTTCTCCTGGTCGAGGCATCCATGTCCTACACACACGCACGTTCACACACATACACACACACGACTTCACACACATACCCTCACATACGCCAACGTGCATACACACAGGTCTACGCACACACACAACTATGCACACGTAACCGCCCAGGAGGAGAGGCAGGCTTGGGGAGGGGGACAGGAGCCGTTTCTAGAAAAAATAACTCCAATGAGTAGGGTCCTGTCCCAGTTCGTGATTGCGAAAAACATAATTTGAATTCAAAATTTCAGAATTCAATTTTTTTTTTTTTTTTTTTTTTTTTTGCCGTAGGTGTTGAATGATTAAAAATTTAACTGCATTTCGTACATTCTCATCTTCAGATAACTTTTCAAGCTTATCAGTTGCAGAATAAATATATTGCTTTGTTGCTGTCAGCTGCGAAAGAACCAATTAAAATTGTTATAGTACACAAGATTATAGTTCAGATTTTTAAAAAGAAATACAGGAAAACGGTTCCGAAATTTTCGAAAACCTTTTTGAAAATTACAGAGCGAGTTCCGTAATACTCGGAAACGTTTTTGAAAATTTTTTGAACTGCAGCTGCACATTATATTCAGAAACGTTTTTGAAAATTATAGAAAAAGAATCCGAAATACTCAAAAAGTTTTTGAAAAATTCTTAAATCGCAGCTTCCCCATATATTCAGAAATTATTCCGGATTTTTATTTTATTTTTTTTTTCGCAGTGTATAATTACTTAATAACACTTCAAGACTTGCACTTAGTTGTTTAAAAATATTTTTTCTCTCACATTTAAGTAGTTACTTTGAGAAAGCATGGTTCAGAATTTTCCAGCACAGATAAATTACTTCTTTTTTTAAAGAACTTTTTTGTAATAGTGTTACATCATACAGAACATCAAAACTAAATACTTGCATTTTTTGGGCAACGCGAAGCAAGACAGCTTAATTTTTTAAATCGTATGCGGTATTAACCACTAAAAAAAATTTCTAGTGTGGCCATTTCAGAGATAATTGCACTGAATCCGCAGCTTTACGTTCTTAAATATTACTAAATTTCAAATTAGGTACTGTAACTAACTTTCTTTCCTCTTTAGCTACTATGAAAATTCATTCTTCATTAGACGTTTTCTTAAAAAATAGAAGAAAAAGAATGAGGGAAAAATTCTACTAAATTATTATTGCAGTTTTTCCAATATCTCTGTGAAAATTTAAACGATATGATATCTTTCAGGATTAAATGATGAAGCAAAAGAAGGCGTTTATCGTTGGAGTGATGGCAATCCCATGATTTACACTGATTGGTAAGAACATATATAGTATGCATATTTCATATGAAATACATTAAAGTGGAACATTTTTTTTTAGAATTTTTGATCCATACGAATCTTTTTCATATTTTTATTTTTTAAGAATTAAACTTTCAATTTCGAATGTGTCATACTTTTTAATGCATTTATATTAGTTATAATGTAGACTTCGTGAATGTATGTACTACGTAGCTTAAAGCGCTAGTTGTTACATCCCTTTACTTTTACGAAGAAAGGGAAGATTTTGATAATTGGGAATCTGGTGATCTTTCTTAATTGGCATCAATTCTTGGCTCCAGCGCCTGCGCGAGAAGTATTTTTCTTCGCGAAGTTAAACAAAGAGACCGGAAACATCTATTCACATAGGGTTACTATAAATCAGCAGGGTTACCAAAAGAATTTTTTTTTCGCAAAAATAAGACGACCACGCCAGATTTCCAATTATAGAACCCAATTATCGAAATATCCCTCAAAGTAACAGCGGAAGGAAAACTACTAATCGAAAATAACAAGTTATTTTTGTTTGTTGCTGAGGGATTATACACAAATGCCGTTTACCTTTCAATTTAATTCAAGAGCAACGTACGAAACAAATATCATGGATTAATCATTCCATAAGACTTTCCCCGTTGGAAATACCAGGGCAGTTAACACTTATGACTATTTGCGTAGAATTTTTTAACTAACATTGATGTTAGTTTATATAGGATACATTATTCATCATCATCGTCGTCGTCGTCAAGGATTAGGCATATAGTTTGTTCTGGCTTCTTAGTCGCCCTACCGTTTCCTGGGCAAACCACGGTCTCGTTTGCCCCTTGGTCTGTAATAAAAAGCAGCTCTTGGAAGTCTCCCTCGTTTCATACGTCGAATATGGTTTTTCCAATCGTCGAATCGACATTCTGTAGTTTTATCATTGAGGCTGAATATCTGTAATTCTCTTCGAATAGATTCATTCCTTATTTTGTCTAGGATAGTGCAGTAAGTTCTTCAGTGATCGCAAATACTTCATCTCTGCTGCTTGAATTCTACTAGTTTCTTTTGTGATCAAAGTCCATGTTTCGGAGCCGTATAGTAAGGTTGGCACACCCATACCCTTATAGAACTTCGGTTGTGTTTCCTTTCTCGTTTTTCCCTTTAGGGTTCTTTTAAAGGTTAAACGTAAGTGTTGAAACCTATGTAGTTTGTTTTGGACATCATTGTCGTGGTCAAAGGTGATGTCGCATCCTATTGAGTTGAAGTGCTTCACCTGTTCAATGAATCTATTATTCACAACATTATTCACAAGAGAAATAATCATCGTAATGATGTTTTGTTTTTTGTATTTATTTTTATTTTAACATGACTCCCAAATTGCGCTATTTTTTTTTTCAGATGAACTACGAGTAATAATTTGGATGATAGTGCAATTAATTCATTAAACATTTTGCGCAAAAAAGAAAACAAAATAAGGAGAGAAGTTACATTTGTTGCGGAAGAAAATCTTTGAAAAATTTCAAATCTTCTAAAGAACTCGAAAATACGTATTCTTTTTCATAATCTTCATCCGCTTATGTCCCATAAAATTAATGAAAAGGAAATAGACAACCACAGGATCATACATGGCAGAGCACTGAATTTCTTTGGCCGACTTCTGGACCATTTTCTAGCATCAGATAGAATTTGATTTTTTGGAGAAAAATGTTGTTATTTCAGAAGGAGTTATTTGGATTACAATCAGGAAAGTACACAGTTTATTTTTACAACGTTTTCATAATTGTACTAATTGTTGAAATTCTTACTTGTACGAAAATCCACCATCAAGCTCTTAAGTGGTCGACTACTGGTTAGGGTGCTTCAAAGAAACTTTTTTTAGCTAGAGTCCAGGCCCCCCCCCCTTTTTTTAGACTTACTAATAGTATTATGCTGTAAAAGCTTTGGCTTCTTGCTCAAATTTTAAGAGGGGCTCAATGACCCCTCAATTTAACATTAGCCGTAGCATAGAAAATGTCATAAATTTAGAAACATTCAATTTTCCCCTTTTTTTTTTGTAAATCATTATTTAATTACAACGTATATGCATATTAATCGTGTATATTAAAATATGTTGCATTGTTTTTTCAGTTCAATGTATTTTTAGCCCCCCTCCCCATACGCATGAAGCTTGGGGGAGGGGGTTGAGCACCCTCTTTCAGTTGAAGTAGGAAGCTGAAATTCTTCCAGTATATTACTATCCACAGGTCTACAAATATTGGGGGGTGTCCTATCACATAAAAGAAACTTATTTTTACATGTGTCAACCACCCTACTACTGGTGCTTTTACCCTATATCGAACCATTTTTGAGAAAGGAAGTCTAACTCCTCCGTTTTCCATCAAGAGGCACTGCGAAGAGTTTCAGCTGGCAAGTGGCAGTCCTTGGATGGAATAACTGAGCGGGTGGTGTATTTTAAGTATTTCTGCCTTAGCCCTGACTTAGGGCGGTAACTTACTACAAAATACCATGCTTTGCCATCAATCTTTGAGTCGAACCGCACTACTGCTGCGGTCACTCATCTGGTGCGCTAATTCTACATTAACTAGCAGTTTGTTTAGCTCTCTTGGCTCCCTTAAGAGGTTTTTCGCCTCCAGCTCATGTGGTTCCTATTCCGGGCTGATGAGTGCTAAACATCACGAAACTGCAGTAATCGGATGAAATAACTGAGCTGGTGGTGTACTTTAAGTATTTTTGCCTTAACCCTGACTTAGGGCGGTAACTTACTACAAAAAAAGTACGTTTACGAATATGACTTTAGGAGTTCAAAAGTTACGGGAACGAGAACAAACTCTAGTAGATACGCTGTGCATCAGCGTATAACTCAAAGTATGTAAATTTAAATGTGCATTTGTGACTTTCAATTTTCTAGGGCACCAGCCGGACGTAGCCTCCGAACTCAACCGGACGGCGGAGCCTATCAGGACTGTACCATGCTACGTGTTGACAGTGGTCACTCTACTGCCCATTGGCATGACATCCCGTGCTCGCTGGGGAAGCTGGCTTTCCATAACTGGGATGGTATTGATTGGGGTGTCGATGACCCTAGCAAAGGAGGAAGTGAGAGAGAAGCTTTGGCCTCTATAAGCAGCTATATATGCAAAATGCAAAGTGACAGGCCAGCAGGTAAAATATTTTTTAGAATTCGGAACTTATTGGAAAAAAGACAAGCATTTCATATGATATGCCTCTTTTAAGATGCATAACTTAATCAATTTTCATTTTCCATTTCATTATTAAATACGTCTTGCGTCTCTCAATCTTAGAGTAAGTATTTGAGTAGGAAGTATAGGTTCATCGTCTCTTTTGACCTTTTAGAAATCGCGAGAAGCTCTGCTGCATCTTGCTTTCTTCATTGTCACCTGACAGATCCTTTGCATGATAGTTCATTGGCTATCAATGGCTATTATTGGTCTAATTAGGTTAACTCGAGTTTACAAGCTATCCCCCCCCCCCCCCCACATACACACACACACAAAATGACAAGTTGAATATTTTTGATAGAGAGTGTAATAAAGTATAATTAGCGTAAAAGAAAATGAACAGGATTGTGTTGTAAATGACATGGTGTGGCACAAAAACTCAAACAAAATTTGCATCATCAGATAGAAGTTAACTAATTTCCTTTTAACGAGTGGTAATTTCTTTTCGTCTACCACTTTCAGTAGAAAATATTTTATACTGTATCTCTTTGTTTGCGGATTGTTTTTCTGCTCCTTTACAATGTTAAGCGAAAGACATTCTATTTTAAGGTTGTTTTAGCAATAAAACAACAGTAAGTTTGCTTAATGTGCCCTGGCAAACAGTAGATATGAGATGTAGTCTACCGTTCGAAGGAACTTGGAAATGATGACGGAAAAGTACAGCGAACACTTCCGTTAATATAATAGTAAGGCCATCATAAAGCAAGTTGAAGGCGATTCTTGGCTTCCATGAGAAAGATCGCTCGTATAATGGGAGTATGTGACTGATCAAAACAAAGCTCGGACTGAAGCCTTACAAGTTTCAAAAAATTTAGCCTTTCACTATTGAAAACGAACTCGTGTGGTTCCAAACATGTAAAAAAAAAATTTGAGACAGGCCGCAAGTGGGAGCTAGAAGTGATTTATTTATTTTTTTTTCTTCATTAATGCTCTTTACCGTCCAAATTAGCTCATAACTACCAAACCAATACGATTTAGTTTGCAGTCACTCCTAGTACGGAAGCAAATGTTGAAAATTGCCCAAATCCAAATTCGGTCTTGATCTAGGGAGCAAATGGCAAAATGCTTCTGATTCTTGTGGATGAGGGCATTAAAATCACTAAAAAAGCGTACCATTGGGACATTTTAGAAGATTTTGCACTTCCGTGGGCAAAAAAGTACTTCGGCAATGTAAGCTGGACGTTTCAGCAAGACTCCGCAAATACTTCACTAGACCAACAATGCATAACTAGAGCGAGAGGCGTAATTTTCGAACAAGATATCATCCTACTCGCTAGATTTCAATCCTATGGGCTCATATTTGATACATTTTGGATTTTAGGTTCTGCCTTAAATCACACAAAGTTTGGGCTCTCAAAAGCAATCGCTTTGGTGGGAATGGGGTAGATTCAAGTTCGCAGCTACCACTATATCAACTTGTTGTAGTTATGATGTTTGTGGATGAGATTTTCTATAAAAATTTGGCAAAGAAGAAAATAATATTGATTAAAATATACTGAATAAAATAAATTTATATTTAGCTTTTGATGCATTGCATTATGGACCAAAAGCACTGCTTTGTAATATTTGGACTTTTTTTTTCCCTGCACCCACCCACATCGATCCTTTAGGAGTTTTTAAGTTCCAATTTTTGTGACCAGAGTTTCAATTTTTCCTTCCCTAGGCAATCAAGAAGGCCTTCCTTCGATCCCAGCTCAGATTGAAGCAACCGGTACAACACCAACTAACGTGATCGCGGAAAAGTACTACATTTGCAGAAACAAAGAAATTATATCGACTCAGTTTGTGTGCAACATTGCAGAGGACTGCAGGGATGGCAGCGATGAAGAGACTTGTCGTAAGTTATAAAGTTGACTTATTGAATAAAAAATTACTTTATATCACTGCGCGTCACAATGGTCACTAGTTACTAAGTGACATAATTGTAACCCTTCACAGGAGTCGTGATGTGACATATGACACGTTTCGTGTGATTTCACTGCGACGTCCACTGACAATTATACTATAACCGGTCGCTTTGTGATGTTGATAAAACATCAATGCCACGGCATTTTGTGACGTCGCGGTGAATAAATATTCATTAGTTGTTACAACCTGTTAGGGATATTATACTGACGTTTCGTAACACACTGGAAAAGGGTGCGAAGAACATTTTTGGCAATGCCCAGGAAAGTTTATAAATTTTTACTATCGATTAATATGTATAACCTCTAGTTTATTATTACCCCCCTCAAAATATAATTCTTTTATGTTACGATGAACTCGTTTGCACCGACAAAAGTCAGTTCATTGCAATCACTTAAAAAAGCCAATAAAAAAATTCCTATGAGAGAGGAAAAATAGGATCATTGCAGGTAGAATTTTGAACCTATTCCTTATCAGGTACAACGCGGGTCATTTCAGGAAAAGTATTGGTCAACTGCTGGTCGTAAAGGATCTTTTCGGAAATTCTTAATCTCGGCATTAAGCCAGTTTATTGCAATTCCTTTTCAAACACGCCATAGGAGTATGTATTTTTTTAAATCGATGTTTCTGATCATTGATGTAGTTAAACATTGTTGTTTCACGCCATCGTAAAATACATTGCCGAATCTCAATAGTTACTTTTTACTATTGAAAATCTACGTTTTTTTTTTCTTTGATGTCGCATTTTTAATTTTAATGCCAGTGATTTTCTACTTTTATTCAGATCTTCTAAAACGTATTATCTGTATTTCAGCTCCAAAGGAATGTCCCCAAAGTAGTTTCCGATGTCATAACACGAAGTGTGTGTCGGTCACTGCTTATTGTGACTATAAAGATGACTGTGGAGATTTGTCCGACGAATTTAGATGCAGTAAGTTAAGCAACAAAATTTCTAAATCGGAAAACTTCTATTTTTCAACTTCATTTCTGTTTGGCCAGGAAAAATTCTTTTATCTGCTTATTTGTTTATGTAATGATGTTTTTTTTTTTTCAAAGAGGACCTTTAGCAGAAATCACTTTTTTTTCAAGAATGTTGTTTCAAAAGGCGGCATTTGCTCTAACTTCTCAATCTGTTGCATATATTAAGTGCTCCTCCTCCCTGTTTCTAAGATGATATTATAATAGCAAACTTAAATAGTAATGTTTCTCCTACATTTTCTCAAATTAAGAGTGCATGTAATCTCAAATACAAATGAATTATACTGTAAATTCATTGTTATGCGGACTAATTTGAAGAGACTATACACAAGGTTTCTTTTTCACCAAATTTACAATTAACTCTTACTCTTTGACTAGTATGATATCCCGCTCATAGATTGTAAATGGACGTATCTACCAGTTTGCAGAGCTGATAATTTAAGCTTTTTTCGTTTCAAAAGAAATTTTTATTGTTTCCATAGAAACTTTTTATTAAACACTATAACTCCGATCTTCTTCCGTCTTGAATATGCTTAATTTTAACGTGCACATATTTTTTTTTTTAATTACAATCGCAGTTATATTTTTTATTATTTAAATTTCTTTGCAGTGTTCTTTACATTTTCAGATAAAAATACTTTCTTGAAAAAATTTCAGATCATCGTGAATGTAGAACAGACGAATTTCAGTGTCGGAACGGTCAATGTATCCCACATGAACAGAGGTGTGATCTTTTGCCAAATTGCTATGACAAGTCAGATGAACATGATTGCAAAGGTACAAAACATTATTCTTTTTTTTTTTCAGCACGCTACATAATTTCATTTCAGCTCACATGCTCGTACATTTAAAACAAGAGAATTCTGATACTGAAATTAAACTGCTGAACAGCAACAAAAATTTTGTAGCTCATCGCATGTTTGTTGTTTCTGTTTATCCTCACTGTCTGACGGAGTCAGGCAAGTTCCACGATCCCGTTGACTGTGAGGAAGTTGAAGACCAAAAGGGGATTGCTAAAGAGATCCTCCCTAGAGAGTCCCATGCAATCCAAAATGTGAACTGGAGAAGCCTGATGACTTAAGCACTTGGTGCAGGAGGCGAAAGTTTTCCTGCCCTCGTTGAAAATGAAGCACTTGATGTGACCATTAGCAAATCTTGAGAGAGCATTCCGGGTACGTCTTTTACACTGGAAATTAAGGGACAAACACAGTTTTGATCCCCTGTATCAATCATGGGGGGAGGGTTCCACTCCTCCAAGATTTTTGATTTTTCTCGAGAGTATAACTTCATAAAGGTAAGTGTGGATGATGGAGCTGTTGTGGTACTGCAACCTTCCTTAGCAAGATTATTACCCATTTCGTTCGCGTGGATGTTCACATGAGAGGGTATCCATTGCAAATGAACATCATGATTCAGAGAAATGAGCTTTCACTCAAGTAGAATGGATTTGCTGGTCTTGTCGCCAACAAGAAGCCAATTACTAAGATGGTGGAGAGAACTACTGCTCTCAGACATGATCCATAATTCACCATAATCCTCTTCAGAAAGAATAGCTTCTAGTTTAAGGTCTTTTGCAATCAATTCACTTCTGAAGACGGAGCAGTGATCGGGATTGCGATGCGAAAGAGTCAAGTTGCCATGAGGCGTCTGCATAAATATGCCACTACCTGCAAGGTTGTCAATTTCGCTACCGTAAGTAAAAATATTGATGGCATTGTTAGGAATGTGATCTAGGTTTCCCAACCCCAGTTGTCTAAGATGTTCTGGGATGTAGTCTTTCTTTTCAACAAGAGAACTTATGTTAAAGTGAAAGTGAACCCTGGGGGACCATCTGCAGAATTCAAGCAGCAATGTAGCGAGTTGGGTTCAACTTTACAATTAGGTAGCTGTAGAGAGGCGGCTAGACTGAAAGGGCAGTTTCTCTTTAATCATTGATGATTACTCCAGCTGTTAAGATACATGGAGGTCTTGTTGTCGGAGCCATAACTAGAGAGTTTATTGTAGTATTTCGCAAGACCAGCTTGTCTTCTAGTATGGAGTGGCTGCAGATCAGTTTCATAAAGAACGATTTCAGATGGACAACTATAATGACTTCGAAGGCTGAAAAGTCATCTTTATCAAAGATAATAACCAAATTAAAACTGTAGTCTCAGTAAACAACTTTGATACAAAAAAAACGTAGTAGTATTGACGATCGTAAACCTAAAAGAAAATATATCAGTGCGAAATGGGCACACACTTCTAGCGTTCTAGAGTTTCTACTATTTGAAATTGTTGGACTCATATTCAGATTTTTTAAGACATTTTTAAGTAACAAAATTCAACATTTTAATAAGGTGAAGAATCTTTTGTTGAATGTCTATGAATTCATAAGATTTTTTTAAATAGTTTTGCTTTAAAAGTCTGCAATTCTTTTTACTGTTGTTAAAATTTCAGCATTTTTGCACTAATTAAAAACCATATTCTTAATTAAATAGAAATACGTTTTTTCATCATCAAGTATACACACCAATACATTTTTTAGATTCCAGTGATAACATTGATTTAAATAAAAAATTCTAATGAGCCACAAAAAACCTACAAATTGAATTCATTGCATCAAACTCATGTTTTTGCATTTATATATCTTTAATTTTGCGCTGTACTTACGACTATAGGTTTTTGTAACCCGAACAGCACTTTCCAATGTTATGACGGCACCTGCATTCCCAGATACACTCTGTGTGACGGCCATAGAGACTGCCCTGGCAAATACCACGAAGATGAGCAATATGGCTGCTGTAAGTAATTGTAACAGTCCAGGAGGCTAATTACTGTGATTATCTGTCATATCTTATTTTGTGTTGGGATAAACTATGGGTATGTTTTTAATAATTTCAATTCAAGTTTTTATAAGGATTTTTGGTACCAAATTTGAGATCTAACTCATCTTAGCTATTTTTAGAGTACAGTTTGAAAATGTTTTGACATATTTAAACCCAACGTAACTGTCTGGAATGCAGCACTAACGGTTCACCGTGACCACGGGGAAACAGAGAAGTTTTCAGTAGTTGGTAAGATGTGCGAGAGCTCAATAGCATGAGTTAAACTTAGTTCAGACATCGTCCGCACATCACGTACGTTTTCCGAAAAGAGAGAAGCATTCATTTGTTGCAAACGCACGAAAAGCGCATGTCAGTAGTCTCACCCAATAGAGAGAGCGCTCTCATTTCGTGGAGACCAATGAAATGCGACTCCGAACTCTACGAACGTCTGATATCTAGCTTCTCGTCCCGTTGACGGGTCCCGTACAATACGGGTTTCTGTCATAGCAATGCCAATCGAAAACTGGTTTTAGGGAGAAAAAAGCGGAGCTCACGTGCCGAACGGACGCAGTCTGAATGTTGCTTTAGACTTATAATGAGTGTATCATGAGCTCTGATAAGTTGAGCTATGACCTTACGTCGAAACCTTCCTCAACTAATAAGAAGGCTTTTATCTGCATTTCAAGTATCTGGTCGAGAGTCGAATAGTCAGGAGAATATAGTGTGTCTCTGATAAGTTGAACTATGACCTTAACAGCGTTTACTCCTATTGGCATAATAGGGAATTAAGGGTAATTGGCATCGAGCTACGCTGGGATACTTTCGTAGCAGTTTTGAAAACGTTTTCTTACTCAAATCCATGCCAATAACACGTGCCTATTTTACTGAACTCGCACTAAAAGATAAATTTCGGGAATTTAGCTGTTTGATGCAGAGTCGAATCGTCTGGTGAACGCGGACGTTAGAATGAACGTGAAATTTTCTGACCTAGAATGGGGTTTTTTCTTATGTTAGTTAAAGCTGCAGCGCATTCTTTACATTGCAAGTAAGAGATGTAGGGTTTATCTAAGTTCGGTGGTGTAAACGGTCATGTTTAATATACACTATTTTCTGTGTTTTCAATGTCTTTGTTGTATATCGTAATTAAATATTATTTTTCTTTAAAAAATTCTTTTATTTACTGAAAAAATAAAAAGACACTACTCTGGAAGAAGTTTTCAAAAAGACAAAAATTAGCGGGATAAGAAAACTTAGAAACTGCTTAGCAAAAGAGCTGCTTTTCAAAAAGGAGTAAACCATTTTACATTTCCGGTAGCCGGAAGTAGTTTGTAGTAAGTTACATATTTCAGAGTTTTGAAAAGATATATAGAATGAATATTTTAAGTATTTCATTTTCATTATTAGATAGGTACTGCAATAT
Organism: Uloborus diversus; assembly: GCF_026930045.1. Taxonomy (NCBI): domain Eukaryota; kingdom Metazoa; phylum Arthropoda; class Arachnida; order Araneae; family Uloboridae; genus Uloborus; species Uloborus diversus. The sequence continues at coordinate 239,285,419 of NC_072731.1, read as the reverse complement.
TAGTCTAGCACCATTTCCTAAGTATAACCTTGTTGAAATAGGTATTGTCTACTGAAATTTCAGAATTTTCTTTTCCAATAAGGTTGCAGTAAATGCTGACACGTTGAAATAGCTGCCCTCTCTTTTGCTTGTTTAAAATACAGAATGACTGGATTTTTTTTTTTTTTTTTTAATACCAAATTTCTGGTTCTCCGTAATCTTAGTTCTAACATTCAACCAAAAGATTACCAATAGATATTTTATCAATTCGTTCGTTGGTTCGTGAATTTTATATAATATTCAACAATAAAAGATGACAAAGAGCAGGATTTTGAACATTTATTTATTCATTTTCTTTTCAGTTATATAAAGTAATAGAAATGCAAATTTCTATTTACTTTAATTTATTTGTCTAATTTCTAGCTCGAAGAGAAGATAGAGACGGTAGAAGTGAAGAGAAGAAATTATGTTCTAAAAGAGGTTTGTAGATAATTTTAAGAATGGACATTATAAAACAAAAACTTCTTTTCTTTTGAAAATAATGTTGCTTAAATTCAATTTTAAGGTTTTTCTGTGTGAAGCTAATTTTAACTTCATTTCGAAGTTCATTACTCTTCAAATGTTGAATTTTATGAAATATTATCTTAGACGCACTTTCAACCAGACATTTTAATCTAAGCCTCTTCTATCATTATTTGTTCCAATAGATAAGAAACTCAAATTGTGGAGAAACAGATTCAAGTATAAAGATTGATGACTTTCAGTAACTACTTTTTTTCGCTATATGAACTACTGCAAAATTTCTTGCGGAGCTAAATTTGTAATATATCAACCCCTACACTAGTAATTTACTATTTTTAAGTCTTTTAAAAGCGTCGTCAATGAACAAAATTTATCTTTTATAGTTTGTCTATAACAAATCAGACTGTTTGATTAGTGCTTTTAACGCTTAAACTGTCCCTCATTATACTGAAGTTTTCTGAACTGTTTAAATTAGTTTCGAAAGAATTGTTATAAGAGGAAGGGGGAGGGAATACTCTGAATCATATAAATCATTAAAAAAATTATCAGGAGGAGTGAGGGTGACATATAGGCCACTATGAATACGTTAGTTCTCCAGATTAGTTTATTGTACGTCTCCGAAAACTGCACGATTTGATTAGTCCACCTTATTGATTAGTCCCTGAAAACTTGGTTACACTGAAAACAATAACTAAGAAGAATGTTCTCGCCTTATTTGTTAAAAGAAATAAAACAGCAATATATACTCGTATCTTATAAAACAAAGACGTCTTTGAAATTATCTATTTGCCACAAAAAATATGTAGTTCTGAAAAAAAGTAATGGCTAAATTTAGTTTTCAAAAGAAATTTTAAAAAAAGGGTTGATTTCCTCAACAGGTCGCATAGAAATAAAGTAACTCGAAAAATGAAAGCTGTGAACCGTAGTTTATTAAAAAGAAAAAAACTTTTGATAGACTCTGGAAATCTTTTTGAGAAAGTGATGTTATTCCTCTTATGAATTTGTTTTCCAGATAGGAAGACCTGCTTGGATCTTTATTATTTGGACAACATTCGAACAAGTGGATACTACACAATCGATTCCGATGGATCTGACGGCCCTATACCTCCCTTCGAAGTGTACTGCCAGATAGGGCCCTCCCCAGAAAAGGTCATCACCGTCGTGCATCATGATTCCGAACTTCCGATCTACGTACGTTCCGACAAGGATGGTCCAGGGAGTTACAGCAGGACTCTTGTCTACATGCTTGGCATGGACAAGATCAAAGCGTTGACGAATGCGTCCAAGACTTGTCGTCAGGAAATCAGCTGGCAGTGTTCTGGAACCGGATTTCATTTCCATTCAGGAAAACCGTGGAGTTGGTGGGTTTCTTGGAACGGAGAGCCCCAGTATATCTGGGGCGGTGCGAAAGACAATAGGACTTGCGGGTGCTACACGAAAGGTTCCTGCAAAAATCCCTCCTATTCATGCAACTGTGACAGTGTTCAGAAGTTTCAGTGGGATGAAGATGAAGGGTATCTGGAAAACAAAATAACACTTCCTGTGAAAGAAGTAAGAATAATGTTAATAGTAATCTTAATTATACATTTCTACCCAAAAAATCAGGAAAAAAGGTCTAAGAAAGTAAAAAGAGTTTAAACATAAAAAGGGGTTCAAAAGAAGAAATAGTCTATAAAAGACCTACTTTTCCTATAATTCATTGCTTCGGAAAGTATGGAATTCTATTGTCTGTGGCAAATTCGATGTATTTTTACTACATAGTCTAGAAAATTTTTAAAAAAAATCTTATATGAGGCAGTGAGAAGCAAAGGGATGCAAGAGGACTATTTTAAGTTTCGAGTAAAACGCGTTTAAAAATCAGATCCTTGGTAGGCTTTCATTGAAATTTTTTCCTAAATCATGCTGTACAGCAGCACCTACCAGGGCTACTATTACCATCTCTTGCCCCAAGACGGAGGAGAGGTTCACCTACCATTTGTACTGGTTATCTCCAAATTTTTAATTTTGCCACTTGCATCCCTTTGCTTATCACTATGCTCTCCGAATTTCAAGGAATGTCAATATTGCGAAGTTTAATTTATAAGGGAAAATGTTACGTTTCTCATATCAAAACCAGGGGGAAGAATGGCAAAATGTCAATATTTTCACTGCATTATATAAAAAAAAAGTACTGGTGTTTGAAAGTACTAAACTCATTCGTTATTCATTGAACAGGAACTTTTGATAACTTTGCTGCCTTGATCCTTCTCCTTTCTTGCCTGTTAAAATAGAGCAAAAAAATTCTACCTTATCAACACGCAGTGTTACCGTATTGAGCACAGTTCGAGCAAAAATTAATAATTCGATATTCTTCCGTGTACTTTTCTTATTTCATTACGTTTATTGAAGGCAACTTTGTTATGTAGGTAAGATTTGGCTACACGTTCAGAACAGGACAGTTTGGTTATCACAGAATAGGACCTCTCGAATGTTTAGGAAATGGTAAGTTCTTTTCTCCTCAAACTCAAGCGTTTTTTTTTTTTTTTCTTTTTTTCTTTTTCTCCTTCGAATTATATTATTGACTTAAATTGAAATGCAGTTATCCAAACGCAGCATTAGTTTAAAAAGCTTTTGAAATATTCTAAAGAAAACAAATAATGTTCATTTTATGCTATTCTTAATTTGTGAATAGTTTTACAGTGTTTTTTTCAAATTCCACTTGAATGTAAAAACGTTTTAGATTTTCCGAGTTCCTATTAAGACAAATCAAACTTATCGAAAACCCGAGAAAAATGTTTTTAAAAATTCGAGAGATATCTTTTGAGACAACAAAATTTAGATATCTTGAGCTCTTTTCAGAGTTTCTAAAAAAAGTGCAATTTTCTCAAAAAAAAAAACTTTTGAGATAATTTTTAATGACATAGGTTGTTTTACTAGTTGGTAGCTTATCTACCTATTGTGAACCGTAAAATAAATGCGAGAGTCCCAAAATAGACGAAAATGATTTTGTGATTGATTTTTGTAATAAAAATATGATAAATCACATTAATTGAACCAGTTTTTTTTTTTTTTTTTTTTCAAAAACCTGTCAAAAAACAGGCTTGCTGTTTAAAATTAAAAAAAAAAAAAGATGTTTAGCTGCACACTAAGTGTGAATTTACTGTTTGCTTCAAGTAGACCTTGTTTGGATTTTTTATGAACAGAAGTTTATGTACTTGCTTTATATTTTCTACACAAAAAATAAAAATACTAAAACTTTTGCGCTTGACAGGTTTTGCACTGAACCCAAAATTTTACGGGCTGCCTTCTTGCTACAGAAGCGCTGTTTTTGACATGTTTTTGTACTAAAATGTCTGTTTACCTCTAAGGAAGTACATGCCACCTACAATTCAATTTTGTAAACAAATGCTGTTTGACTGAGTTTTGAAATAAACGATTTAATTGATGTATTTTTATTTTTTTTCAGCTGTGGAGATAAATGAGAGCTGTACGAATACGACTAGCTATATGAAGTGCAATACTGGCCATTACGTACCCAACATATACAGGTGCCGTTATGAATTTGATCAGTACGGATATCATCTGGGATGTCGAGACGTCACGCATTTAAGAAATTGTGGTAAACAAAAGAATTTATGCCTTTAATAGTTTAGCTCTGTCAATAGTAATCGTTTCTTTTTTTTAATCAAATTTTGTTGGTATAATATTTTTGGTCGACAGAATCAAAACAACGAACAATTTTTGCTCAATGAATTTTGCTGCTTAGTAAAATGTTCAAAGTCATCGTATATATTAAGTTCATTTCGACAAAAGACTTTCAAAAAAATACAGTACCTACATTAGTATTATCTAGTTTCATTAAACAGTCACATCATGATTTTGCAAAAGGAATCTCACGCTTACTTGTGTATGCCTTCTAAGCGGTACTCAAATCGATTCGTAGTGCAACGACTATAAAACTTGCAAAATACAATCAAATAAAAATCAAGAAAATCTAATTTCTATTTTTTTAAATATTATTTAGAATTTTGAAACCTCCATGTGTGTGTGGGGGGGGGGGGGGTTATTATAGCGATTTATTACTTTAAAAAAAAAATTCTTATTGTGAAAATTATTCGCAAGTATTATATTATGTCTGCGACAGTTACAGTATTATTGCTCTTTTATGTTCGGAATCACATTTGTTTCGTATGAGAAGCAAGCAATAGACTTCGGATTAAGTGGAAGAAGTTAACAGAGCAGCATGCAGTGTTCTACGCATTACAGTCGTAACTGAATAAAAAAAAAAAAAAAAAAAAAATCTCTGGTCACTAGCTATCTGGCTGTTAAGGGGGGAAACCAGTTTAGGAGGCCGAAGTTTTAGTGTTTTTCGTGATTTTTTTTTTAACAGAAAAGAAATTACTATCAGAATTTCTTCAAACTTGGAGGATATTTCATTCGTCTTTTTAAGTGCACCTTGTAATTTTTTGAAGTTATTTCCACCAGAATTAGTGGAGTTAGAAGCTACTGTCCGTGGGTGGTCAACATCAGAACTTGTGGCTGGTGTGCATTACCGAAGTCACAATTTTTTCCTGTAATCATTACAATTTTTCTTTCTCATAAACGACATATTTCCCTAGAATACAAACCTAATTGTGATCAAAAAAGTTGAATATTTAACGTTTTTGATGTGTTTGATTACAAGGTTATGTTTTTCCACCATTTTTTTTTTCACATTTCTTGCATTAAAATAATATTTTTATTAATAATATCATCAAAAATTAGGTTAATATAGAGTATAATTGAATAAAGAATATTCATACCAATTTTCAGAATGATTGATCAAAAACTCTTTGAGCTAGAATGCACACCAATTGGAAAAAAAAGTTGTTTCGGGGAAAACGAGTTTGAAAACAAATGCTATGAACGTTTTTGAATCTCCACAGTCACTTTAAGTATTCATAGCATCGGAACTAATGGGAATTTTTCACTCAAATTTTGGCAACATATTCTTGAACAGTTTTACTTACGTTTTATGACATAAAAAAGTGGATTTTTGACCAGTCTAAACTGGTGCCTTTTAAAGGTGTATTTTCGAGAATAGAGGGCCCTATCACAGAAAAACATCGGTAGCACTCCTCTTCGTGTTGACGTCATAACTCCTGCTTTAAACCGTCTCCGCACAGAAGTTCCGCAAGCGAAGAAGGTTTGGGGAAGGCGTTTTATCATCAATCCGAAGACGAATGCTACCGACCTTTTTCTGGAATAGGATTGGAAACAAAAATATCTTACCATCCATATGCCAATAACTTAACAATTTAACAATAACAAATTAACCGAAATTTATTATTTAACAATAATAAATTTCGGTTAAAAACCTAATAACAATTAGGTTTTTAACCGAAGTCCGTCATTCATATCTTTACGTACCCCGTTTCAGCGTAAAAACTATCACGTGGTATTTTCCATTTTACTAACTAATAAAAACCCCATCATTAGATACCAGTTCCTTAATTAATTTATTTTTTAAGCTGAAAAAATATATGGTTTTAAAAAATTGACTACTAAACATAAACTGTCTACTGATCATTGGTTATTAACTGAAAATTTGAGTTTTCATTCGTATCGAATTCTACTCGTAACTAATGACTAGTCGTGACCAATCTACTCGTAACCAATCGCGAAATGAACAACATTGACACTGAAAAAACTACGATTCCTTATCATTCACGATACTTTTAAAAACATGTCTACATTTCGCATTTATTGCGTATAGTCGAGAATATCTACTAATGATTCCACTGAATAAACTATTGTTATTCAAACTTTTCACTGTTTTTGACTAAAACGTTAACTTCTAGAAATGTTTTTCAACTAATGTTTGGTTTATGACATAAACATCTCAATGATGAGGTTTTTAATTGAAGGATGATTTTTGAAAAACTGGTAGCGCGTCACACCTGATGCAAAGAGAACAGCAAACAATCCTTGGTGGCTGAAAAAAAGAAAGAAAAAGAAAATAAATCATGCAAATGGTTACTTCATATAAATCATACAACTAGATAATGCTTTTGTACAATTGCTCCGTAATAGTTTTTACCGATTATAACTAAGAAATTTACAATGATTTATATTTTTAGCGAAAGTATTTAAAACGAAATAAAATGGATAATTTCGAAATTAAATAAATAAGGGAATTTAAGTTTTAAATAAAAACATCGTAGCCGATATGATTTGCTCATGGCGTGTGTTAAAATTAAACAAAAATTAAGGAAAATATAAATTTTTGAAATAATGAATGAAATTAAACTTGTTTAAAAAAAAAGGTTACTTTCTAGGAGCAGCGTGATAAAATATATCCTACTTCTCGAAAAACAGCAAACTTATTTTCACATATTCGCAACTCCAGAGCTCGAATACGCTACCTTGTGGTGCTTAACAATACTAAAGAAAAAGGTAAAACATTCCATTCCACGTGTTTTCTTTGGGGTAAATTACAGGCTTCAGAGAGTTTGAGACGTAATGTAATTTCAGAAGAATAGAAAAGAAAGCTTCCCACAAACACGATGAAAAATTACTGTCATTCACTAAGCGTCAAAGCAAGTTATAAGTTACGATTTGTGTTTGTTTTACCTTTTTCATCCGCCATTAGACAGTAGCTTCAGCTCCCCTATAGTTTATTGGAGTAACGGATTTTGTGTTCTGAAGTCCTAAACATCCTACAGCTAATTCAGTTTTACTAAAATATTGTGTAAATGCACTGTGTTTCCCAAAGCTATATTTATTTATTATTTATTTATTCAAACTTTCAATATTCATATTATATTATTTCTTTTTGCAAGAGAATTTCCGGTGTCCCAGTGACTACGTGAAATGTCCGAATTCGTACTGCATTCCCACGACGTACGTCTGCGATGGAAAATGGGACTGCATTGGAGGTGGAGATGAAGAAGACTGTGGTAAGTTCACAAATTTTGACACGCATTCTGACGAATAACAGTGCAGCGTAGACAGAACTTGGTTTGCATAAGAGCTCACAAGAGATCTCCTGCATTTATTTTTTTTCATTTTTATGCAAATTTTAACATTTTAGGCGAAATTAAGACTATTTACGGGTAAAAATAAGTTGTGAGGACTACAGGGCTCCTTCACCTCTTTTGATTAAAAATAAGCCCGAGCACAGGTAAATATTGAAGAGTACTTCGGGGGGCGGGGGGGAGAGAGATGGCTTGTAAATGAAATTCAAATATTAAGCTCCAATCAAATATACGGGGAGCCCAAAGCGGGTAGGCCTTCGTATGCCTCCCCCCTCCCCATGGTGTGTTAGCGGCGGCGAATACGTATATCGTGTTTACTCGAACACCCCCGAGTTATTATCAGTCCCAGCGAAGCAGCAGTGAAGCGGCATGGCGCAACTAGGCTTAAAATAAAAAAAATGATGCTTTTTTTTTTAAATGAAGTTTTGTAACTTGTGATTAATCGAAGACCAGCTTGTTTTTTTTTTTTTTTTTTTCCTGACCTTGATTTTCTTTTTCAAAAGAATAAGCATAACTTTTAAAAAGTTATTTTTTAGGATGCCACAATTAATTAGTCTATTAATTAGCTCAGTTATTTCTTTATGTTTTATAAACAAATGTACTGACTTTAAATTGGATAAGTACAACTGTTTTATATTTTTTTATATAATGGCAGGTAGCTATTCAACTATTTGAATCATTTATAACTTCATATTTGATTGGAAAATGTACCAAACCACAATTAGTTAAGCTTATCCGCTTTGGGCTCAACGGTAGGGCAAAGCGGATTTTTCACGTGTTTGTGATGTTTGATAATAAATAAATATTCGGTTTGAAATAATACAAAAATTACTTTTTATTTTGAAGTTCAAGAACCCTGCTAGGAAATAAAACCGAAATTGCTGCGATTGAAATCCAAAAACTACAATTTTCGAGCGTTCACCAAAAACCTACCCGCTTTGAGCCACATTCCCCTATATAACTCAAAAGCACGATCATAAAATCTATAGTTTGGGAATTCAACGTAAAAATAATGTATAAACATATTGATTTTTTTTTTTTAAGTTAAATGTTTATTAACATGTGTGTTAGCAAAGCAAAGTAATTTTGCTCATTATGATCAATGTTCTATTCAAATACATATACAATTTTCATGTTATATATTTGCTGCTTTTCCTGTCTTTAAGCAGTGTTACATTGACCAAAACCAAAACCACTCATTAAAGGGAAAAAAAAACATATGGTTTCAGGTAGAATGTCTCTTAGCAGCATAACAGAGAGTCTGTATGAAAAAATATAGGTGATTTGCAGGTTGCTATGCACCCGAACGATTTTGCACATCCCTACTCCTGACTTTAGGTCGGTTCATTGCATCTCCTTCGTAAACGCCCTGTTTATGAACTTTTTTAGTAATTGTTCTCTGAACTAAAAATATATTACACAAAGCAGTACGAAAATCTCGCATTCAATTTAGCGATACTTTATTTATAAATGGAAACAAAACTAATCACCAATAACTCTATTAAGATAAAATCAATTTCAAAAAAGAAGAAAACACTTTTTATGTTTAGCTAATTTTATATCGTCGCCTCACAGTAACAGTAGCATAGCTCACACTTAAATGCCTTACTGTTGCTTTGAAGTGATATTAATGCATGTGCCGTTCGTTAGATTTTAGAATCATGGTTTTCAAATTTGAATTTCAAAAAAGGGTAAATTCTCTTGAAGAAGAAATTTAACGAATATTTGATTTTTTTTTTGAAATGAAACGCTAGTAAACTTAATTTAAAATAACTATAACATTTTTAATCGTCGCAAAACAAACTTTCCTCATTTGTGTCTCAACCAAACAGAATTGTTTTGAAAATTGTATTGTTTAATCGTTTTGCTAATATTTTAAGAAATTAAGCTTTGAGTTAATGAATTATGCTTTATTTATTCATTTTATTTTGTTCATTTACTTATTGCCTTAACTCCGTCGCCATATGGTAGTATATGTAGCTATATAAAACCCCAAAGTAAGTTTTTCTTTACATATTTGTTGATTTAAGCATTATTTTTTCTGACGTAATAGCTCTGAATCAGTAATAATATCATTATTAATCAGCCAATATGATTTTTCCTATGTGTTTAGTCAAAAATTAAAATTAATGATTAAATAAAATTTTGTTATTATTTATTCTAATAAACTGATGAATTTCTGTAACACATTTCATCATTTTGTAAGCTGTTTCTTTCCTTTTTTATTTATTTATTTATTTATTTAATGTAAACGTCACTCAGTCGCAGAACTTTTCGTGAAAGTAGTTTTTCCTTCGTGTTTCATTGATAGATGGCAGCAGCAGCGTTCGTGTTAACAAGACAAGAGATACAAGAGATGCTATCCCGAGCAATTCGTTCCCAATGTTCCGAAAAGCAGCCGCATCTCAGAAAATAATCCCTAGCTTTTATTTTCACTTGATGTTTCATTTTAAGACATTCTAGTATGCACAGATTAAAAGACTCCGATGAATGAAAATAGATCCATACAAAATTCGCCCCAAATTCTAATTCATTAACAGTTCCGAACGACTTAAGATAAATCATAAAACTTATCACTTGAAAAAATAGTATCTCTTGTATCCTGTATTCAACAGTAGGAGCAATGTCACGCATCATAATATTTTAACGTAATTAAGTTACAACGAAAAAATAATTATAATTTAATTTTGCTTTACCATTATGCTATGGTCTACAAACAAAACGACAGCACCTCCTATCTGTAAATTGCGAGGAAAACCTCATCCCAGTTCTATAATTTAGCTCAATAATAAGTTTTACTAACATCCTGGATGAATGAAAATTTTGCCTAGAAAAGAACTATACGAACTTTTTTTTACTCTTTTAAGTAAATAATTACCACAATAAATAATAAAAATAAAGAGAGAAAAAATTGGTTTTCGAAACACTACTCAATTTTGTAGTGGTGCACATGTAACTGAAAAAGGTCGACAGTGGGTTAATGTCGACATTATACGATGGAAATTAACATTTAGATGCCAAAAGGACCGGTTGAAGGCCGAATATTTCCGTTGCAACGATGGTGAAAGTCGACATTCTCCAATACCAGTCTTTCACGGTAACACATACATTTTACACCTACTAATACGATGCGTGTTAAATTTTGTTTAATATTGCTATTTTAGGGGTTTGAACAAAGCGTAGTTTTTAGATGAAACAATTGTGAAGGATCCGTTATTTATATCGCTACCTATGACATTTTCTGGCTAAAAGCACTGGAGTATTTTTTTATTATATTTAATAATGCGGGTAGTGAATGTAAAAAAAAAAAAAATGATGAATCAATCTGGAGGAGAATAAAAAGTAATTTTTTGTTCACGGAAAAGAAAGACCGAAAGTAAATAAATAGATTGCCAGAAAAATTGCCACTTTGGTCACTTTTGGGGATTTTTCCTGGAATAAGAAAAAGTAAACATTCGCGTTCGCCGTCTGTTTGTCCCCAGTTTGTTCTTGTTGACAGGAAACAAACACCGGTTTGGCGTCGCCAACTGGCTTATTTTATTGTTTCAATCTAGTCTACCTTTCTCGCAAATGCAGCGTAAGCAAATTCATGCTTTTTTAATTAGTTTTTCTAACATCTTCAAATGGATCTTCATATGGAATACTAAAATGCATATCGAGTAATTTATTTATTTATTGATCAACTAGTGGTACCCGCACGGCTTTGTCCGTAGTAGAAAATTAAAAGGTCATTTGGTTCGCCTGTATATTTACAAATAATAGTGAATTTTTCGCCAATTTGCTCGTCCATGTTACAGTTCCACATTATGATAATTGGTAATTTAATCGTCCACCTAATGGTAATTTACACGGTAAAATGTTCTTAAAATTGGAATAAAAAAAGAACAAAATCTAATTTTTGAAAAATCGCTTAGAGATGCACACCCCCATGTACAAACTAATTTTGCGCCAAATTTCATGAAAATCGGCCGAACAGTCTAGCCGTTATGCACGTCACGGAGATCCAGACAGAGATTTGGACATCCAGACAGAGAGAGATCCAGACAGAGATACTTTCAGCTTTATTATTAGTAAAAAAGATAACTATACATGCTCAATTAACGCAAATCCGACAGTAAAACTGACTTTATTTCAGATTCTTACAATTGTCCCGGTCAATATAAATGCTACAATCGCAGCTCCTGTTTACCACTAGAAAAACTGTGCGATGGAATCAGGCATTGTCCTCATGGCGACGACGAACTCTTGTGTGGTAAGCAACGTTCTTTCTTTCAAATAATTTCAAGAAAATTTCACTTCAAATGCCGACTTCATAGCTTCATTCATGTTCAAAAACGTTTCGAAGTTTGCATGTCTTTTTTCTTCGCACAGTGTGAAATAAAAACCTGATGAATTACTTGTAATCACATTATGTACTATAGTAAAGTCTATGATGTTTAAATATTTCCGTGAAATGTTTCATTTTTAAGATCTTGTGTGTCCGAAGAACTGCATATGTGTGGGGCTTTTCGTCTCCTGCATGCGTAAGAATGCATCCATGCTACCACTGGACTTGCCGAAGGAAGTGAGAAAGCTGTAAGTTTATTTTGAGTTGTAATATTTCGAATTTACTCAGTTCGGTTCTTTTCCCAGGGCTGCGGAGTCGGAGTCGGCTGATTTTGTTGTAAAGAACTCGGAGTCGGAAATCGAGGTTTAGAATTCCAAGAGAGTCGGTCTCGGTCATTTTCTCTCTAAGTTCACAACTTCACCAGTGCTTACGGAGTAAGAGTCGGAATCGGACTGATTTTGAATTAAAGGAGTCGGATTCGAAAGCAGTAAAGTAACCAAAGTCGAAAATTTTCCCTCTGACTCCTGCCCATTCCTTCAACTTTATTCTTCCACCTTTCCTGGAGGAAAAAGGTACTTAGGACATAGCCGCCAACTCCCCTGATTCGTCCGGGAGACTAATGAATTTTTATACATTCTCCTGAAATCCCTAAAACAGTAAATATCGACCAAATTTCAACAAAACGACAAAATTCACTAAAAACAAGACTTTTCAGTAGTTGAATGTGGGCAAAATGAAATAGCGGGGCAAAGTGGATAGGTGAAATATTTACTCTGCATTTTGCGCCACTTATCTGGTAATATTTTAACAATGTAGTTGCACATGTTGTCTACTACAGTCAGTAAAAAAAAATACCGCCGAATATTAAAGCATATGATAACACAGGCAATTTTCAAAAATTGATACACTTATTATTATAATTGTTGAAAGTCAAAATTCTTTTTTATATTATAAAATGATAAATTTCTTATTATTAACATTTTAAGTATTAATTGAGGCCTACTAATATGCAGTGCAATATTTATTTAGTTAATATTAAGCTCATTTGTGTTTTAAATATTTTGCTTAGGTAGTCTAGTACATGCTTGGTAAAGTGAATGAGGCAAAGTGAAATATGTAGCTTATTTCGTTTACTGACTCCACCTTTTACTAAAATACTAACGTATTCATATATTAATTGATTCATTTACATTCCTTCCTTTAGTAATTCACTTATTTATTCATTCATTCCCTTATTTTCTTATTCATTCACTCTATTATGCGCTCATTTACTTTTCTTTACATATTAATTGAATAATTAATTTAACTATTCGTTTATTGATCCATTTTCTTTTCATTTATTCATTCAAAATTTTATTTATTGATTCATTTGATCAAAAATACTTTTTACAATCAAACACAAAATATTTCATTGCAAAAATATTTCATTTTACACTTTGCCCCATGAAAAAAAGTGAAATTTTCCACTATTTTCGGAGGCTCAAAATTACTACCAAAAATTAAAAATAATATTTCAATGAAAGTTTTATCATAAAATACAATGTTCTTTCTTTTTGTACTGTATCTTTCAGAACAAATTTTCAATTTGTTCATTTTGAAATAGCTCAATGATCTTATCCATTTCACTTTGCCACACATTCCCTTACTTAGTGAAAAATCCCAACGGTAAAACAATCACATTCGCAAAATCGAAATTTTTTCATATACAAGTATGAAAACTGTAAAAGTCTGATAATTTCTGAAACATTTTTTCTTTCATTTTCCTTCGTTTAAAAATTTTTATTTCTCTAAAAAAATCCAGTTTTTCCATGAACTTCCAAAATTTTTACCCCTGCTCTTAGAAATATTTATCATCACTTACAAGAAAAAGCAAACTTCTGGCTACTTTAAATTATTTTTATACGCCTGAAAGATGTTTTTTAACTTAAAAAAAATATCATCTCGATTTCCGAATTTGAGGTCCTGATGGATTTCCGAACACCAAACAATTGCGGGTCCTATACAGGCTAAGGTTAAGAAATCTCTATTTATATATTAGAAATCCTTTTTGCACCCAAATTTTCGAAGTTGAATTCATTCATGCGAAAAAGCCCTAAAGTTTACGTCTAAGTCTTCTTAGTGCTCAGCTTTCACTATTGGCACCGATGCAATTATAAAACATAGAAAAATTTCATTTGTCACATTAGTATTTCTCTAATAGCTATAAATTTTTAAAAGGTAAAGATACTATTTTTTTTTCTCTTATTTTTTAACAGATCACTGGAAATAAAATATTTTCAAAATTTCTGTTCGTTTTAATATATTGACCAATCTTTAATCAATCCTAGGCTCTTGCATACAAATGCTTTGTAATATAAGAAATAATAGAACATATTGCAGCAGTTACTTCAACGATTTGATTTTTGTACAAAAAATCCAGGAATAATTAAACGATCGTCGTAGCAACAAAAACTGGGACATATTCTCTCCACATTAGCATGCATAATACACGAATTTATTTCTGGTACGCGAACGTTCGTGTGTCACGAAGCAAGGAATGATTTCCAATTTTGTAATTTTGCGTTACGTCTTTATGTTTCTCGCAACAAGTTAAAGATTGAGGAAATATTTTTATAAAATATAAAAAGTTACAAACCTTCAAATTGCTTTCAAGAAAAGAAAAAAAACTAAGGAGCTACCAAATCAAAAGAATAAAAATCTGTGGTAAGTCATCAAGTTATACCTTACACTATCGTTAATATTTAACACTATAATCAAAAAAGAGAAATTCTTAGATACAAAACCTTTGTTATAAGCACTTAGTCGGGGCTAATGCAGAATAACAAGAAAACACCAATAGCCTGGTTACGCAGCAGTTTCGCCCTTGTTTTGGGCTAATCAGTCAAACCTTTTTTGTGCTGTATAAATTTTAACTACCCGTGTGAAGGTAATCTCAGATTAAATGATAATCTGTCTCCTGTTTGTTTAGGCTACTCTTGACCGGTGAGCATAGAGCATGGGCGAAACTGCTATGTCTGAAATTTGTAACAGTGCTGTTGGTGTTTGGTTGAAGATCATTGTTCTTTATCGGTAAATAAAGGCAGTCTGATAACAGGATGATAATGCAACCTACGGCCTGCGGGCTACATCAGGCCTGCGAAGCTGATCCATGTGGCCTGTTGTTTTGTTTAGTGATACAAATCGAAAAGCACGACTAATGACAATGTAGCAAATTTGAAGCCAAGTATTCAGAAGTTATTTTCTGAAAAATAGATGTATTTAATACAAGAAGCATAGTAATGATAACAACAATTATTTGTTCTTTAATTTTCTTTCCTTTTCCATACTTTCCTATATTGTTAAGGAAATTTTTTAATATTTTGAAACTTTATGCGTGTCCTGGCCATGAGAATAATTTTAAAATGAGGTGCAACCTTCGAGTAGAAAAAGTGTGGGTCACCTTTGACACCATACATTAGTTCTTGTCATAAACCTTGTAAGAAAACATTATTTTAGGAACTCGAAAGGTCATGAATTAATTAATATTAATTACCATTCACATACCTTCAATATCTTAAGGGACAAATGCGAAATTTTAGATGAAAACAATATACAAATGAGACAGTGACAATGACAAGCAAAGGTATGTAAGTGGACATTTTCAAGCTTTGAGTAAAACGCAATTAAAGATAACGTCCTAGGTCCTTGATTTTTTTTTTTTCTAAATCATGCTGTACAGGAGCTCCTATCTCTTGCCCTAAGACAGAGGAGATGTCCAACTTCTATTTCTACTGGTTACCTCCCATTCTTCCATTTTGCCACTTACATCCCTTTTCTTCTCACTGCCTTAAATGATGTTTCACTAGTCAGGACCAGTATCACCATGACAGTAACTGACACCATAAAAGTGCTACCATACAGAGCAGTGTGTTTAAGAATTTAAAAATCTTTCGAAATGCACTATCATCAAGATACAAGTTTTCTTGCATATCCTTCCTCAGTTAAAATAATATATCTAATGCAAAACGTGCATTAGCAATACGTCCATGAATCTCAAAATAATGATCAAAACACACGATCCATAAAAACGTTTATTTATATTTATACATAACGAATTGGGACTTTCAGTAGACAAAAAATAATGTTACACTAAGGCTGTATTAAACTTTATGCCATCTAAAAGTCAAGTAAATGACGGACTCAATTAAAAAATACATTTTTTTTCACAAGTTTTGTTACAGTGAAACCTGTGTATAACGATACTGTCTATAACGATAACCTGCCTATTACGATATTTTTTTAGGTCCAACAATATCGTTGTAGACAGGTTTTACTATGTGTTTTGTGTATTTTTATGTATTATATTTTCTGTTACCAAATGTATGTTACATGTTTACAATACTAAATGAAAATATTTTATTTTTCAATTTTAGAGATTTCAGCTTTAACAGATTGGATTTGCAAAAGACAGATTTTTCACGTTTCTGGACTCTCGGAGAGTTGTAAGCATTATGTTTTTGTTTTATTGTACTCACTCATTTTTTAAGAATTTTAATTTTCCAAAACATTAAATGTAGAGACGTAATATATTTCTGTTGTCGTAACTACCAATATAAAATGCTCTAAAACTCTTGTTTTCCGTAGAATTCTTCAGTATAACTATTTAACAGTCATATCACCAAAACGATTCGTGCATTTGGGGAATTTGTACAAGCTGTAAGTATCCTTTAATGCTACTAATTTTATTGATGAATGTATAAAAAAGTTGTAAGATATAAAGTGAAGAAACCTCATTTTTTAACTTTATTATTGGTTTCCATTTTCTTATTATTTTTTTTTAATTTTAAATAAATTAATATTATATACTGCTTTAAATTTTCTTTCAGGGATTTAAGCCACAATAAACTCATATCAATAGCATCATCAGCGTTCGAAGGTTTAACTAATGTGCGTCTGCTGTAAGTTTATTCATTGAGCATTTTCCGAAAATTTAAAAGTTCTAATTTGATTCAAAGATTTGCTTGTTAACTTGTATACTTTCTTTAATGAGTGTGATATGTATGAAGAAGAATTAGTAAAACGAAGTCCAAGGGACCTTTCAAATCAATTCGTTTTAACCGTAGTTCGTCTTACCCGAAAAAATATAAAACAAAAAAATACGACGGGGATCGGAAATGCAGCTCGTTTTTGCAGTAATTCGTTTTAAGCGTATTCAAATAAACGAATTTCAACTGCATTAAACTTTAAGGGTCGTAGAAATACTCTTACTTCTCCCTCTCAAAATTGTTGGCAGCAATGTCCTGGTTTGGTTGCAAATTTACATATTCGATACATAGGTGCAACATGTAACATTAACAAGAAACACAACGAGAAACCCGTTCCATGGGCAACCGAAAGCTTTTGGTAAATGGACAGAAACGGACAAGCGTCCGAAAACCGCATACAACTTTTTGCTGGAGTTGATAGGATGCAAACAGCATTACACCCTCGTAGACTTCACTTTGCCCGTTTAATTCAAGATTCGGGCTTTCAATGGCGGCCAGTGGTTGCAGCTGTGGAGTTGTGCATCTAGTTATACCAAAGAAGAATATCGTTGCTTATTCTGCATTATATAATGTAAAAGTAAATGTTGTCCGTGGGTACAGTAGTTTCCCCTATGTATGTCACTTTCTTTTGTCAATTTTCTTATTATTGTCTCATTATTCTAATTTTTCTAGAAATTACAACATATGAAACCGTGCCATGATATATGTGACTGTCAACATCAAACTTAAATCTTTCACTGCACGGTCAGAAACTTTTTAAATAAAAACTTTAAACTTGAAGACGAATTAAGGAGTGGTTAATGAAGTACTTATGCGTATCGTAACATGACATGTGCATTATTGAACAGTAGGGTTTTTCATATTACATTAATTTATATCTGTACAAAAAATATACATTTTAAAGTTGTCTGCCAAATTAATCTGTAGCAAAAGTTTGCACATGGGGAGTAAATGACTTTCGAAGTAGATACTATTTTCATATTTCAAAATTGTCTCTTACAGTTTAGGGCATTTTATAACACACCCATTCTCATAGAACTTAATACATAATTTCATTTATTAATAGACATTGCATTGTGTTCCGGTTAATACTTTCTTTTATTTGTTTAGGTTTCTTGATAATAATCCAAACATTGCAGAAATTGAACCAGAGGCTTTTAATGGACTCACTAATCTGCCAACTTTGTAAGCCCAAGTTTGTTTTTGTATATACTTATTTTTGTATTTATTTTACTCACAAAACGAAACAACATTACTTTTCGCCTGCAAAATATTTAGCTATTAAATAATTTTCAAAATCTATTTTCTTTGAGGAAAAAGCAACACGTATTCAATCTAATGACCGACACATTCGGTTTTAAATTGATACAATTCTTTCGTTTAATTTTAATAGATGATCCGAAATCCGACTAAAATACCTTTTTATTACAATTATTATTTTTATTATTATTATTATTACTACAATTATTATCATCATCATCGTCGTCGTCAACATCATCATCAGAATGACACTTATTGCAGAAGACATTCAAATACATTATTTTTCTTCTCAATCCCAAATATTTTTGCACAATCAAAGAAATAAAAGTTTAAAAAAAACGAAACAAACGGCAAGCATTCAAGTATAAAGGCGTTATTTTATTAAAGTACTTTGAAGTAATTTTGTAACACCACAATTTTTTGAAAACTACAAAGCATGAAAGGCATGCATTATTTAGGTCTAACAGTTTCAAACAGTAAAGAGAGAAAAATGATCCTTTAAATAATTTTTTTGAAGTATTATTATTTTGTGCAACAACTTCATTTAATTTTGAATTATTTCAGGAATTTATCTGGTATTTCACTGAAGGTTTTAAGGAGAAGCACATTTAATGGCATGTCAAGTTTAAGGACATTGTATGTATGATGTTTTGTTTCATTTTACTTATTCGACATTTTTTTACAAAGTAAGATTTTCGCTGACCGAAAGTATACGAATAAACTAATTTTAATTGTCTAAATAATTTTAAAAATGTATGAACCACTAAAAAGTGGGTTTAGTTCATAAATGTGTTTTGAAAATAAAACATTACAACTTTTCTAAGGAATTTTTTTTTTTACTAATAAAAAGCTACAGTAAAATATTTTGACAACTTCGAATTTTTTATAAATTAAGGAGTTTCATGCTTTTTTTAAATTTTATTTTTAAATTTTGTAATTTTAGTTATTATTTGTAAAATTTAGACCATTAGCCATCGTAGTTGTTACAATGTGTATAGTAAATATATAATATATATTAAGAATGAGGAATTCATAAGTTAAATATTTTTCTTAGGAACCTTCAAAATAACAACATTCGAAAAGTTGAAAGTGGTGCTTTCGTTGGTCTACATTCAGTCACTGTACTGTAAGTAAATATTGTTGTTACTAAGTTTATTATTTGTAATTATTTACTTTTTTATAAGTTTAATAACATTTCAATTATTTCAGTGACTTGAAAGGAAATGAGATTCAGGATTTCACATCGTATATTTTCACAGGGTTGAAATCCTTGGAGTATTTGTAAGTATTCATTGATTTTCGCATAACCTCAAATAAATGTTTTGAAAATTGTTATTCACGAACTAAATACTTACGTCGGCAAATCCATGTTCAGTTACTTAAAAGCTGCTCATTAAATGTTGTTTTGCAGTTTCGTTTGCTAGAGGGGGAAATTAACGCATTAATTTAATAACAAATAGAATGGTCCATTTGAGTAAACAATGAACTTAATCTTCACTTTCCATTTTACGTTGACTGAAAATAATCCTAAAAAAATCCTTCAAATCAAACGTGCATAACCTCTGTTTATTTTTAACCCCCGACACACAAAGGAAATGGATTATAAGTCTGACGTGTCTGTGTATGTGTGTGTCTGTCTGTGGCACTCTAGCGCTAAACGGATGGACCGATTTTAAAAAAAAATGTTTGAAAGGAGAGTTGATCGAATGTGTTCTTAGCTGTGTTGCATTTTTGGATGACATTAATTTACGAAGATATTAATTAAAAACCCCTAAAAGGTTTTTCGTGATTTTTGCAGTGAAAACATAGTTAAAAAATTTTAAATTTAATACCAAAATAGAGAGAATTTTTTTTTCCCCGTGTCTGATAGAATGTGTTTAGAACTTAAATGTTTCATAGAATTCGAATTATAACAGTTTTAAAGCAGATTTTAATAACAGCTAAACCTTTATTCACGCAATTGATAACGAATTCATTGTTGACCGACAAGGAAGTAAAACGCAATAATTTTAAATTTTCATCGGTTGCCAGTTTCTATTTAATAGCAAATAAAATACTTGACATTGATTTTTAATTATCTAAGGCTTTTAAAAGTATTTAAATTTTCCCTCTTGATTCTTCAGTTGCGACTCAGTCGGGGTTTCAAAATTCTTAATTTTATCGTTGCTTATTCCTGTTACATATTAAACATTTGAATTTTCTCCTTTTCAGATACAGCGATTCCTACACATTCTGCTGCATGGCTTCCCCTCAAGTCCCCATTGACAACTGTCTTCCGCCGCCTGACGAGATATCATCTTGCGAAGATCTCATGAGCAGCCAATTGCAAAGATCATTCCTCTGGGTACTTGGCATCATAGCCTTAGTCTGCAACCTTTTTGTCATCATATGGCGCTTCAATACTAAAGGTTCCGGTCCCAGCTGCTTTGGAAGTCTCTGCTGCTCGGATTTCTGGCGTTTCAACACAAAAGACTCAAGTCGCATCAGTTCCACCCTCATTCTAAGTCTAGGATGTGCAGATTTCCTCATGGGCGTATACCTGGTCATCATAGCCAGTGTAGATGTCTATTACAGGAGCATTTACATCGAAAACTCCGACAAGTGGAAGAGGAGTACTCTTTGTAAGATATGTGGCTTCCTGTCTACAGTATCCAGTGAAGTTTCAGTTCTAACGTTGATGTTCATTACGTTGGACCGTTTAATATGTCTTTGCTTTCCTCTCTCCCAACGACGGTTCAGCCTTCAGTTTACATACAGACTCATCATCGCTTCATGGATAGTCGCTGCCACAATGGCTGTCGTGCCCTTAGTCGTAGAACCTTATTTCCATGGAAGGTTCTATGCACGCTCAGGAGTGTGTTTGGCCTTGCACATCACCAACCACAGACCCGCTGGTTGGGAGTACTCAGTGGCTATTTTCTTCTGCATCAATTCTTTAGCATTCATCATCATCGTATCTGCTTATTTGTACATGTACATTACGATAAAGAAGTCATATCAGAACATGAATCGTTTGATGTCCCGGCAGTCTAGAGAAAATAAAATTGGCCTACAGATGGCTCTGATTGTGATGACAAACTCTATGTGCTGGTTTCCGATTATTGTCATGGGTTTATTGGCCTTGTCTGGCGTAAATGTTACAGGTAATTATTGTTTGGATAAACATGCGTATAGCAAGCCAGAAATTTTTAAAAAATACATTAGATTTTCGTAATTAATATTTCTTTCAAACTCATATAGATGGTTTTCAAAACGACTGACGGTTTGGTGTCCTGACCTTATCCGTTCATTTTTATGTTAATAAAATACTTTTTTTGCTTTGCAAAAGCATGTAGTAAGGCATTATTTTCCACTTAATTCATTGCATTCGGTGCTTTTTTTTTTCATGATCATAGATTAATAAGCTTTTTCTATTACTTTAGTTAGCTAGTAACGGAAATTTCCTTGTCTTGATTAGATTCATATATATTTCCTAATTTTTTTTTTTTTTTTTTTTTTTTTTTTTTTTTTTTTTTTTTTTGTACGTTTTCAAGCTGCATTTTTTTACTTTTTGCGTATTGAAAAAGGAAGTAATATTTGTTAGTTACACACAGTTGAAATAAGTTTTACTACAATAAGTTGAACTATTTATCTAACAGTTCAAATATTTCAATGCAGTCTATGTCCTTAAATGCAACTCATGAGTGTTACCCCAGGGAATAAAGTTTTTTTATGTGCAAAATATTTCTTTAAAGTAGTTAGCAATAGTGTTAAGGAAGCCATATTTGTTTCTTCTTAGAATGTGTCAGTCTAAAAATGGATATGTTTATTCTTTATATGTTGTATATTGAAATGTACAATTCATTAAGAAGAATATTTTAATCATTTTTCATGAGTGTTACCCATTTATTTTCTAATATATATTTTTTTTTTAGTATAAAGACATACTCTTTAGCAGCAATGTATTTTTTGTTAAGGAAACAAGAGACATAATTAAATATTCAAAAACACCTATTTAATTTATGCCTGAGAAGAATTCTTCTATAAATCTCATGGGTGTTACCGCTCATGAGTGTTACTTTTAACAGGTAACATTCATGAGAATACCTGTATAGCCCTATACCTATGAGAATACCTGTATACCCCTTACCCTATATAGCCTGAGGCTATATTGGGTAGGCTGTTGTTCCTTTGAAACATTTTAAATATTAAAGTCACTCACTTTATTTTATACATTTTAAAACATACACTTGTATAAATTAACATGTTTAGCATCAGGCTATTTCCTTGGATTGAACGAGGAACAAAATTTTCTGCAATTTCTAAAGAAGAACAAAATTTTGGAAAATAATTCAATGGTACACATTCGTCATAAATCTGTGAGCATAGCATCATGTAAAAATCAACCAACGTCAGTGAATTTTAAGAAAAGATAAAGAAAACTTCATTTTTGATAGTATGACAATTAATATTTGCGGAAAAAATCAAGTTCCGGTTCATCATCGTCATTGCTTTGATAATGAAATCATGTACGAAAAATAAGAGATATGTATTAGTTATATAAATGAATATTTGAAAAAAAAAATGCTAAAAACACATGTGTAATAAATAATAAGATCATCCAAAAACACGCTGAAAGAATCTCTTGTTTTTTTTTTTTTTTTAAATTGTATTTTTACTTTTTTACAGGAGAAGCTTATGCTTGGACTGCTATTTTTGTGTTGCCTCTGAATTCGGCCACTAATCCTCTAGTTTACACCATCTCATCACTTCATTTTCACACAAGAATGCTCTCCAGATTCGGTCTGAATTCAAAAGATCGTAGAGGATCATACATCACGAGTTCTCATTTAAGTAAAATGCTTTTCTATCCATATAAATTTCAAAGAACTAAAAAAATAAAAAAATAATAATAAAGACATTTTGGTTGCCATCAGTTTGTATTGGTTAAATTGTATTAATGTGTGCTAATGTTTCTTGACTATCTAGTAGCGAGTACTAATGTTTCATGATTTAATTTATTACATTCACATTTCATTTTGATACATTTAATTCTATAGATTTCATGATTTTCTTAAGACTAGTACATGAATACCTTTAAAGATTTCGGTATGTAACCTTATCTTTCAGTTCAGTTTAACTTGTACATCATTGCGATTAATCCTATTAAGACATATGTGTCCCTTAACTCAAAATTATTTTATAAGCCCAAAATTAGTTTATAAACAATTATATTTTCTCCTTGCTATTGAAGCACCAAAACCTTATTATTAGCGAAGAAAATCTTTTTAAAAGCATTATAATTTTAGTTTTAAAAGATTTCAAATGAAACACACATGACAATTATGAACCTGTATTCATACTTGTACGCTTCTAATTTTGTTTTAGATATATTTTGCTCATAGATTAAATGCAAGAAATGTCATTAATCATCTAAATATTTCTAAGTTGAATAATAAATTGAACAAATGTTGGAAAATCCTTATAGTTCCGCATATCTGGTGGACATCCCTATTTCACCCTATCTACTTTTAATTCCAACAGAGGACACCCACCCTCAGATGTGTCCCCCCCCCCAGGTTCGACCGTCCCCTCGCCTCGCTCCCCCCCCCCCCCCCACCGTCCCATCGTAGTGACGCTATTGTGTGAAGTTACGCAAAACAGGTCACAAATGTGCCACAAAGTGACTCCCATGAACCTTCACAGTCCTGCCATCTTGTGACTGAGACTATTGTGATTCGCAGTGACGTCCCTATAAGGCTGCCTTAACATGTTGCGCTAGCAGGTTCTGATTTTGAGTTTCAGGTAAAGCAAAACTCCCCAATAAGTGTAATAATTCTGAAATGGTTTTCATTGCAGATGCTGACAAAGCCAAAAGGTTGAAAATGCGAGAACAACTAAATTCTCGTCCTTTCAAACCACCCCACGGCTACGTGACGCTCTTGCAGTACCTGCGAAGTGTTCCCGGGTTAAGACCTCGGCACCTGCTGAAAATTGCCATCGAGATATGCAAATCTCTGAAAGAGCTGCATGACGCCAGCTACGCTTTAGGCGGCATTGACGTCAATGCAGTTTTCGTTAGTGGACCCTATGTAAGCAATCAATTAGTTACACTGATTATACACTAAGCTACACTGCCGTGAGCAGGTAAAGAGCAGTAACTGCAATTTTTTTTTTGGGGGGGGGCATTATTGTCATCTATTGTACTTTAACTTTATTGTACAAGCTTGCTTATTTGATTTCTGCTGGAAAAAAAGGCGTCTAATTCAATTATTTCTCTCTTGTTAGTATTGATTCCAAAACAATACACCCTCGTTTTACGCGGGGGTTACATTCCACGGAAATGCCACGTAAATCGAAACCGCGTAAATTGAGATCTAATACTGGTGTTAAAATAAGAGTTTGGTACCGTAGATAACAGAATACTTCATTCTAGTGATGACTAATTGTATGATAAGTTTAATGTGTACTTATATCAATTTTTATGCACAACATGCATAAAGAAAACATAAATTAATTTTGTTTTGTTTATAAAGAGGAGCTGGCTATGATAGTCTTTTGGCAGTTGTTAAGAATTTTTCTCTATAATTATTTGTCGAGCATTAACTCATCCACGATCACTTGGGTCATTTCCATGATAAAACCTTCCTTCACTAACAAATCAGAAATATCATTTCTATTGTCTAGGAATGGCTTAAAATTTTCAATGTGAACGTTTTTGGTTGTGCGTCACCGACGTCGATATCCTTGTTGGTTTTGGCCTTCTTTGTCACTCCTAAAAGTTCTTCTTCCTGCGAGTTCTGAATTGTGTGAGTTTAATAACTTTACTTCTGGAAAGAGCTCTGGAATCAATCGCATAAAATGTCTCCAGTGGTTAAAGCTCAATTATTAGCAAGCCAAAATGCAGTTGATTACGCTTTAGGAGTTTGGATTTTGAAAAAGAGGGAAAATTTTATCTGTTTGCATTGCCACATCCGCTTAAAACCGAAACTCACCCGCGTAAAATAAAATAAAGGTGTCAAATCTGAAACCGCGTGAAATAAACCTGCGTAAAGCGAGGGTCTACAGAGTCTCGAAAACTTATTTTTGGTGATGCCGTGCCATTTTCCTGCCCACGAAAGTATCGTTGGGGAAAGACTCTCTTAATAGCAGTGGAAGGCTACATCACAGCGTCCCTTGTCCCAACTATGCTTTATCTCTTTCTAAGTCCATATGTAGCTTTTTACCATACTTTGTTGCAACCAGAGAAAGTATGGCTAATCATTAAGTGGTGAGGTAAAGTATCTTACACCCCAGAAGAAAGATTTATACAAGCAAACGATTTGTAATGTTTACATTTATATGTATACGTCAATTATAGTACTTTTACAGTCCTATTTACTTAAATAAATAATTCGAAAAACATTGGAAATTTTCTTACTTATACTTGCTAAATTTCGTGTGAATGCACAAGAAATATAATGTTAGGGTTACATACACCCGACCTCGCCACTTATGTTACAAAATGCTCATCTCACCAGTTATACTCACCAATTACAAAGCTCATTGCTCATCTTTTGGGCATAACGAAACCCTCTTTCCCCTCCCTGTAACAATAGTGCCACCAATTCCAATTCTACACTCATTCCAATAAACAAAGAAGATTTCTTCACATTTGGAAGTTTTTGATACTGAAGATTAGATTACATGGGATTATATGAGGAGTTGACTTTCATATAACGTTAATTAGATTATATGGTAAGTTAGAGCTTAGAAAGAAACTTAATCACAACCCTAACACTTTTCCATTTAAACAAAAACTGTTTCTCCAATATGCAACACAAATGAACAGCAAATGACATTTTTCTAACTTATTTTAGTTAAAATAATAAGATTTTTCTGCAATTGGTGCAAAAATATTCGTAAGAACTCAGATATTTCAGTTGAAATTGTTGGAATAAGCAGCCTTTCCTCGACAATTGGGATTCAATTCTACTTTATTGATTTTACGGAGGATTAAACTCTTTTTACATTGTGAAATTACTACTATTTCTAATGATTAATTGCTATGCTAAACTGAAAGGAAAAGCAACAATTCTTTCTTGTAGTCAAGTAGTCAACAAGTTGTAGATTGAACGCAAATTTCAAAATTGCAAAACATAATACAGGGCATGACCTATAGGAAAGGGTCACAGGAGGTAAAAATCAGCTCAACTTATGCCATTGATGAATATTTCTGTTTTGTTTGAACACTGAGTTGAAATGTACACTTTTTGAACAAAAGTTAATGCTATTTTAAGAGGAAAAAAATGTTGGTCTTTACTTTTTTGGTGAACTCTTTTGCACTGTAGTTTTTTACTGGCTGAAGACCTTCAGTTAAAGTACCTAGATGCAAAGAGGTGCAAGGGCCAAAATTACAAATCTGAAGATAACTAGAATAAATGGTACGGATAAACTCTCATATGTTTTGGAGCAAAAGAAGGTACTATTAGTCCTGGTAGGTACTGCTAAGCAGCACTTAAAAACTTTTCAAAGAAAATCTACCTAGGGTTTGAACCTGGCAAGCGTTTTACTCAATACTTAAAAAAGTCCGCGTACACCCTTCGCTTCTGAATGCTTCTGTTCCCCTTCTAAGTTTTTGCTGTAAAATTCTTATTGAAAGTAATTTTTCTCATGTTTCTTTCTTCCGCAGGATGGCAGCGACGAAGTACACGTTTATGTTCCCGATTTCAATGCCTATAAGATAGTATCGAGTCCAATCAGTGGGATGCCTGATGATACTGCAGTAGATATGGAAGAGTTTGGACTTTTGGTGAAAAAAATGCTCAGAGTGTACCACGTTGTTTCTCGATCTAATGATCCAATGCAAGGAACTGCTTGTTGAGGTGATAGTATTCGAGCTATTTTTAATGAGCCGAAGACAGCTTTCGTGTGCTGGTTTGAAGTTTTAAGGAGAGCTAACTTACCAAACATACATTGTGTTTGACTGCATTTATATCATGACGAATTTCATCAATTGTGTTTCATGCCCCAATAAAAGAAATTATTTTGAAGAGACATGATTCGTAATTTCTTTTTTTTTTAATACTTCTTTTTCATTCTGATCTAGTGAATTTAAGCTTGATCTTGGACGAGCTCCTTTATGTTTGGGTTGAAAGAGGAAAAAATCTTAAATTGGCGTAAAGCCAATATAATCGCAACTCAAACCGTCTCTCCCTTATTTTAACAAATGGAATCGCTTCTGACTCAGCGGAACAAATTTGAACTTATCATAGTAGACTATAAATAACTAAACTTCACTGTATTTATCAATCGTATTAGCAACTGTATTCATATTTATATATTCTTTAGCAATTAAACTTGATTGAAGTAATTTTTAACGCAAAGTTGTGTAGAATTTCACACACAAACGACTAATTTTCTTCAATTGGATTAAATTTATTGATGAACTTAACACCATCATCCCTTCTACAAGTACGTGTGTATTAGATGAAATCATCTACAACTTTTGAGAAAATAAATTTTATTTTTATTTATTTATTTATTGGTAAATGAAATCACTTCACTTACATCACTGACGAAACTATAGCGTTACAATGTGAAGCGGCTAATCTTGAAAGTGTTTATCGACAGGCGTAAAAAGCTAAATTTGGGACTGCGTCCTTCATTAGCCGTTATACATGGGAGAAAATCAAAAAGAAAAATAAAACCAATTTTAACGAGCTTTTATTTTGAACCAACATATAACAGATCTACAGGAATTTCTATTTTTCTTGCAATAAAACATGGTAAACTTTCTGTTTCATTTGTTTTAATATACTGCTGGTATATAATTTCACTTTGCATATTCATTTTCATGACAAAATATGTAACATTTGCAATACAACATCTGAAGAAATTTAAAAAAAAAGATTCAGGGTATATTTAGTAGTTGTAGCAAAATAGGGGTAGAAATTATATAAACTATGTAATAAATTAAGTACAATCAACTATTTATAGCGTAACTCAGCGTTGTCTATTGCGTATGTTAACTGATTATTCCCAGATAGTAATATTGTTACAAATTCTGTAAATAGTAATTATTTTTATGATTAATTTATTGTAATCTGGCTAAATTTGGCGTTTATTCCATTATATTTCATCTAAAATTGAATTGGTAACGTAACCTGTAAATAGTTTCATGTAATGAATATACAACCCCTTTACATTCGAATGAAGCATATAGTCCGTTTCTGAACGATGAGATTTGTGAATGGAATAAAAAGAAAGTATAAGAAACTGGTAGAACTAAATAAGATTTTCTAGGTGTTTCTTTGATGAGAATAAAAGCCGTGTGGCATTTGAATGAGAGTTTAGTTTTGCTTTTGAATCGTATCGGCCGTTGCGCTGGAGAGCGTGTATTTAGCTCTGTGTGTATTAGCCTTTTGCGCTGTGTTTTTGAGTATTTTGATGTAAATACGTGTGTTACCGTTGAGTTTACGGTGTTAGCTGATATTTGCCTAATTGCTATGGTTAATTTAGCAGTTGCTAACGATATTCCTTGTACATAATAGTAAATAAATCTCCTGTGTTTTCTCAAGAACTGTGTCGTCATTTAAAGAATTTCTTGAAGTGGCTGGACTCGTAACAATGTATTAAAACATTATTCCTAGATTTCCCGTGAATCGTACTACACACAAATATATGTATTAATGAGTTATAAGTAACCACAACGTCCATAGTAAAATCATAATTTTTTGCAGCGTTACAGATAATACACATATTGACTAACATCCAAATAGTTGCACACACCTGAGAAACTTTAAAGTTCACAAACAACGTAAAAAGATTAAGTATCAATAAGACTTACAGGCACGTGTCTGTTGGCAATTGCAATTAACCTTTATCTCAGTGCAAAATAAAATGACTTTGTGGGTGACAGAGATGGGCAGATTCGTATTCGTAAATCCGAATCCGAATTTGATTCACAGTTCCTTAAAGTGTCAATCCGAATACGAATACATTCATATTCACAAGTGTGAATCCGAATACGAAATTCGGATTCATACCTATGAATCCGAATCCGAATCTATTCAGATTCAGACCTATGAATCCAAATCATTTCTGATTTACATCTGTGAATACGAATCCATTTGTATTCACACTTGGATTCACTGAAAAATTCAATTCAAAAGCTTAATATAAATGAATAAATGTCTGTCTGTACCTCGCTACAGGTCGAGTTTTCGGTGTTAGTGAATTTCTGAAGAAAAGTGACGATATTGTTATGGGTCCAAAAATTTTAAAAGTGGAATTCTACCAAAGTCATGTAAATTGAAACTTGATTTGTTTATATAATTTTACCACTGATAATTTATCTCAATTTCACAACTTTAAAATATAATGAATATACAGTGATTGATGTTACAAAGGATCAAATTTGATTGTAAAAATTTGTTGATGTTACATATACTTGTACCGTTGAAAATGCAGATTCTCTCTGAAACGTTTCGTTTAAAAAAAAAGAACAAACATATTATGATGGAAGAAAACGGTTTTTTACTCAATAATACAAACATACATTTCAACTCTCTCCGGAAGGAAGCATCGATCACAAAGATAATTATTTACTAACAGTTCTACTAACCAAATTTCTCACGAAAAAACAGAAAATGCGCAAAAGAAAGCTAGGTTGTATTTTGTATTTCGCATTTATTTTCAACTATCGCAACCGTTGACTACTGCGAAAACGTTCTTGTTTATACCAAAGAGTACAATAATAGGGTAGAGGAACGACTCGTATACTGCTTCCATTGGCCGCCATGATCAAGCACGGAGACCGGTTTGAGAGAGATTAGAGTGGCAATAACGGTAGTTTCGTTATGAAACATAATGAAATTTAAACGGCGATAAATGTTTTTTACTGCTGCTGATATTTTTCCTCAAATGCAATTTCAAATGGAAATAACGATGGAATCTGCTGGGAATTTTTGTCAAATAATTTGAGGTTAAACTGTATAAAAAGTTTTAATGAATGATGTATAGAAACATAATGCACTGACAGAATACAGTGATCTTCAACTGATAAATTGGGAGATTTTTAATCGGTACTCAAGAACAGCAAAAAACTCTACATATTTTATTCAACAGATTAAAATAGTGTTTAATTTGTTGGATCTTACTTCATAACAGGGTTGATAAAAATCAAGATTTTTAAATATATGTATATAAAAACTCGGATTTTTTTTATTTAAATCGGATTTTTCTGATTTGAATAGAATTTTTGAAATTTAAATTTATTTAAATATAGTATTTGATACTAACAAGTTAAAATGCTCAAGTTAGGTGTTAAATCAGCTAATTCTTTTCCTATATATGGTTAAAAATTCATAAACTCTAAGTTTGAGTAATTCAGAAATCAGTAAAAAACAATTACACATCTGAGCTTGATAAAATCTTGCTACAATATGAAGTCCCATATCCATATGGGTGTATTTCCCAGAAATTTTTTAACAATCAAAATAAATAACACCTTTCTTTTATCTAAGGGAAAAAAAGGAAATATTATGGAAGTACATAAACTGAGAAAGAAAGAAAGAATAAAAATAGCGTAGAACATTGATTTTTTTTTTTTTTTTTTTTTTTGAAAAATAACACCTGAAATAAAATGCACGAAGAAAAAAAGGAAACCATATGCTTCTTGTATTTTAAATATTTTAATAAAACTCATTAAGGACTGAAAAGAAGACTTTTTTAGAATTCTTATATTATACTATCTTTTCCCTACTGTTTTGACTTACTGTAAGTTGAGGAGGATTATATGTTTATTTTTTAGTGAATAAGTAAATAGCTTAACTAGGGTGGTTCAAAAATACATGTAAAAAAAAGTTTCTAATAGATAACAGGACACCCCTACATATTTTTAGACTTGTGGATAGCAATATACCGGAAGAATTTTGACTTCTTATTTCAACTGAAAGAGAGTGCTCAACTCCCTCCTCCAAACATCGTAGATATGGGGAGGGGCGTTAAAAATTACATTGAACTGAAATAACAATACTACATATTATAATATACAAAAGTAATATGCATATACATTGCAAAAAAAAATTATTTACAAAAACGCAGCTGGGGAAATTAAATGTTTCCAAATTTGTGACATTTCCCATGCTACGACTAATGTTAAATTGAGCACCCTCTTAAAATTTGAGTAAGAAACTAAAACGTTTACAGCACAATACTATTAGTAAGTCTGAAAAAAAAATAGGGTGTGTCCTGGACTCTAGCAAAAAAAGTTTTTTTGAACCACTCTAAGCTTAACTCTTAATATGTACGTATCCAATTTAATTTATTATTTTTAATGTCATTGAAAGGTAATCTCGTTTTATATATATATACTTTGCAAGTTTTTTTCTTTTTAAATGTTAATTGCTACTATGATTTTTTAATATTTTTCTTCGGTTTCAATTACATTTATTTAATAACAATATGAATTTCTTTTGTTTCTTTTAGTAAGATTACTTACTATTCCGAGGACAATTCTCTGAATTCGGAATGCGAACCTTTTCAGAAATTGCGATTTTCGCTTAGATCAGCACTAAGCGGTGATTTTTTTCAAGCCGGTGAGTGATAATGCCGATGCTATTTCCCTAGAGAGAACCTCTCATAAATCTATTCGAGCTTTATGTTTAAAATGTGATGCGAATGTTCCCTCAAAAACTGAAGAAGTTCAGGTGAACATTTTGAATACTTCGAATTTAATACGCCATTTACAGCGATACCACTCCACTGATATTGTGGAAGAATTCAAAGCTAGTCTTATACCTGCTAGGTAAGAATTCGCTATCACGAACCCCCTAGGGAAGTCCCTAACTTGGGAGAATGAACATTTTTTATGTTTTATTTTTAAAGGGAAAAATCTACACACTTATACCTTGTCTTGAAGAGACGTAGTAAAGCATATCCTGAAAATAGAATACTTCGTTCGAATGGAAAACGTATGATTAATATGCTACTGGAGATAAAAGTTCAAAACTGTCCCAAGTATGGGCACTTGACTGTACGAAAAATTAGCGAAAATTTTTAGTGTTCATGACCATAAAATCATGGTTTTTTACTTTTTATGGACTTCTAAAACCCGGGTCCAGTAGTATTCGACTTGGGGCTCCAAATAG
Organism: Uloborus diversus; assembly: GCF_026930045.1. Classification (NCBI taxonomy): domain Eukaryota; kingdom Metazoa; phylum Arthropoda; class Arachnida; order Araneae; family Uloboridae; genus Uloborus; species Uloborus diversus. The sequence goes on along the minus strand of NC_072731.1, from coordinate 239,253,201 downwards.
TAGGAAGTTCATTTTCGGGTCAATTACTTAGTTTGACGCCAATAAATATACATCCCAAAACTCGCTAACACCCAAAACTCGAACTGTAGCGAGGTACAAAGAAACATTTATTTATTTATATTGACCTTTTAAATTGAATTTTTCAGTGAATCCAAGTGTGAATCCAAATGGATTAGTATTCATAGATGTGAATCAGAAATGATTTGGATTCATAGGTCTGAATCCGAATAGATTCGGATTCGGATTCATAGGTATGAATCTGAATTTGGTATTCGGATTTACATTAGCAAACATAAATCTATTCGAATTCACACTTGTGAATACGAATGTATTCGTATTCGGATTGAATACGAATGTATTCGTATTCGGATTGACACGTTAAGGTGCTGTGAATCAAATTCGGATTCGGATTTACGAATACGAATCTGCCCATCTCTGGTGGGTGAAAAGTTATCCTAGAAAATACCTTCGAATATTTCTTCGTTCATTTTCTTACTTTATTCCCATTGAAAAAGAGGTTCCTTTCAACCCCGAAATACGTGTCTCACTAGTAACGCTAAAAGCTGTTTTTATTTGTAGCATACATTTCTCCGTAAAAGCGCTTGTTATAATGTCCGCGAAATTCATCGCAAGGCAATATAATTTTCACCAAATAAAATTTATTTTATTTATTTATTTTTTTAGATAAGACGAGATTCACTCAATGCAGTAAACAAATTGGTTCGTAATATTTAATTAAACCATAATTTTCAGAATTGTATGCGTGGAGTAACAATATCAGTATTTAGCAAGGACGAGTATTTGAGTTTTTTAAACTATTTTTTGTTTTAATAAAGTTTCATCAAAATATTTAAAAATCTCGGTTATGGTAGCAGTATCTAGGATGCTTTCCGTCGCTAGAAGTACTCTTATTTTTCTTTTTTTACTTTTAGACAAATACATGTCTGAAAGTCAAATGTCACCTCTAAGAAATACTGTTAACGTTATCTTAATTCCAAACTACAATAAATATTAGCAGCCATCTTTGTAATTGGGTTTAATCCGAAAAGAAAAAGAAGAGGACAAAAAGTTTGTTATTATCTTACATTCTCCTGAGTTTTTTTTTCCCCCAGTTTTTCATAAATATTTTTTTCCAAGCGAAACAAAATTTTAAAGTCCAAATAAAAGCTTAATCAGTTTACTACACGCACACACAAAGAATAGGAGAAACATTTTGTTATTAATTTTAAATTTTCTCCTAATTTTTCATGAATTCTTTTTTTAAACAAAGCCAAGGAAATTCACAATAAATTCACTACTCGTCGCACAAGTTTGTAATAAAACCTTAGATCACCCACATAGCCTTTGGGTGCTCCATATATAGACCGTAGGCGCTGTCAGCAATCTTGTTCTTCCTCCGCCTTTGACATTTTGCGTACATCCACTGAATAATAAGCAGTGCTGTTTCAATGACGTCACTGATAGCAACAAGCGATATTCCAAGCCATAGACCCAGGTAACCTCCAATGTAAGAAAAGAGGGATATGCTCTGAAAAATATGAAAGAAAAAAATATACATATCGACGCATATTTTTTTTTCTTGCTTTTTGCTCTTTTAAATTCTTAACAAATAAAATGTATAAAGGCTATAAAATATAATTCAATAGTAAAACTTTGAAACGGGACCATCTCGAGGTCTTTCAAAATTGGTTTTTCGCTTTTATTAGAAAAAGTGGTCCAAAAACGGGCTACCACTTTCATTTTGGTACCTACCGATTTACCTATACCCTCAAATGGATAGTTTTAACGTCATTGCCACTTAAAAACATTGTTGAAAGGTATATTAGGATTTAAAAAAAGGAAGAAACTAGTTTTAGTTTACTAAAAACTCAAAACGTGATCTCAAAAAATAGTAAAAACACGATTTTTCAAGAGGTGGTCTAAATATGGGCTACTTGCATAAAACTAGTTTTTCTCGTTACAAACGTATAAAAAACATGAAATTTTTGCTCAAACACTTTATGTGATATTTTATACTCCTTTCATGAGCGTTGTGACCGTTTTATCGTGTTCAACTTTGAAGAAATTTCATAAGGAGAGATTAAAATCTCCAGAAACACTCATGCAATCTATAGCTGCCATGGTGTGCAGATGTTAAATCATCCACTTTTTTTTTTTTTTCCTTCTTCTTCCTATCCTTGAAACGATTGAAAGATATTTTTCAATAACTGTTGAAAATCATGTCTCGGCACCGTTGAAAACGCTTTATAAAAAGTTAAATTCAAGCTCTTTTTTTTTTTTTTTTTTTTACCAAGTTTGCTGAGGAACTCAATAAACATGGAAAAATTACCTGTCTTCAAATACCCCATATTACGTTCAAAAACCACCTTAAAGGATTTCTAAATATCATCTAGGTCCGATCTTAACCTTCTTTTAGAGTATCTTCCCAGTAAATGTCATAGAAAGAAGAAAAAAGCTTAAAAGAAGGCTAAACAATTTTTCGATCCATTTTGAACAGTTCAAAAAGCCTTAACATTAACGCCTACCTGGAACTTCAAGGCGAATATAAATACCGCACTTCAACATTGCTTCAAACAAACTTTACAGGAAAAAGTTTTTGAAGAGCATGTATAGAAAATGTCCTTTTGATTTCAACAATTTTCCTTTCAATTTTGAACAGTTCAAATCCCTTAAACTTAGCGCAAACGAAGAAGCTAAAAGTCAACATAGATCCCAAACTTAAACGCGGATTTACTTCAAACAAATTTTGTTGGAAATAGCTCTTGATGACCAACTCCCGGCTTCGACTCCTAGAAGTTTAGGGCAGTCGACTCCGAATGCGACTCCTGTTACCAAAACGTAGTCGGAGTCCGACTCTACGACTCCGACTCTGACTCGGTAGCTTTGTCAAACATTTAGACACGGAGGTGAAATGATTGAAGTCGACTGTTGGTAATTTAAAATCTTCGACTCCGACTCCGACTCATTTAGCTCAAAATGCTAAGTACGACTCCGACTCCGCAAATATTGGCAGAATTGCGAACTATAAGGGAAATGACTGATTCCAACTCCGAGTCTTTAAATTAAAAACCTACGGCTCCCGAATTTGACTTTTACCTTAAAATGAGATTGACTCAGACTCTGCAGCCATGGTTTTTACTTTGAAATAATTGTTTTTGATATGATTTGCTTTTATTTTCAAGCTAAGTTTTAATATATGTATTCAGTGTTTGGCGGAGAAATTCGGAGTCCTTTATGTATCTGCACAAAGATATGTGCAGACTTTTTTTTTTTTAGAATGAAAATTATTTTATTATTTTATTAAATAGACTTTTTTATGCTAGAAATCAGGTTAAAATGTTAAAAAAGTTACTTTAAAAATATTTTGCGCTTTTAGCAATTTTTGAGATTATTGATCAGATGCTAGAAAGTCGATATTGGTATACGGAAAAGCAGGCTCGTTTAGCTCTGGACGGAACTTTTTTTTTTTTTTTTGAGCAATCACATTGTTTATTGTTCTCACTTGACTGTTTTGAATTCCTATGATTTTATTTTCCTTCCGCCTCCCTCTGCATCACCACCGTCGACCGGCCCCTCCTGATGCTGCTCCTATAGCGGAAACCGTCTCCAGGTTGTGTCCATATCCTACACACACACGCATACATACACACCTCTACACACACGCGCGCATACATACACACCTCTACACACACACGCATACATACACACCTCTACACACACACACATGCTTGCACACAGATACAAACACACGCCTTCACACACACACACACTCGTGATTGCGAAAAACATAATTTGAATTCAAGATGTCAAAATTCTTTTTTTTTTTTTTTTTTTGTCTTTGTTTCTTTCTGAGCATCCTAAAGAGAGGTTGAAAGAGAAAGAATCAACCAGCTTCCCATCCTTGTCCATGCCTTTTGAAAATCTAGTAAAAGACTGGCATAATTCGCAACTATAAAATATCGAAAATTGCATGTTCTAAAAACGGGCTGTAATTTTTCGTCAAAAAAATCCAGCTAGCCCCTGTAGCCCGTTTTTAGACCATCTACGATAGTCCGTTTTTAGGCCATCTATGGTAGCCTATTTTTAGACCATTCAGTACTTCAAGTTGACGGTATTGGAAGCCATTACTAAACAAACAAGTAGGGTAGGTGAGGGTAAAGCTCCGCGATTTTCAGTTTTTATTCCACCATGGTCAATAAAGGGCATATTTTCCCATTTTCTCAAATTACAGTCATTGCGTGGGCTGTTACCTATAATCCTTCCAAATTATAGCTACATCTGATTAGTAATAATTGAGAAAATTACAATTTAGCAAGAAAACAAAACTGCGGGGTTTTACCCCACAAAATGGGGTAAAACCCCGCAATGCGGATCTTTAACCCACTCAAGATGAATGTGATTAATAAGGGTGACTGCTTGGTAAAAACACTTGAAAAACCTCCTAGAACCGTCGGTTTACTATTATTCAGCAGTACAAAACTTAAATATCTCACACTTTAAAAGTTTAATTTTTTTTAAAACTCTGTCACAAAAATAATATTTTCTTCTCCACAAAAGGAGGATTAATTATCCGGAAAAAAAATGACAGCCGCATTATAAAAATTAGTTTAATTGACTGAGGCTATAATTTAATCGAATATGTAGTAACCAGTGCTTTAAGTAAACAGTACACTAAGTTGAGTTTTCTGAAAATGTTATTGCGTCGTGGATGGGACCGTGTCCTGCTGAGGTTACGACAATTAATTAATAATGTCTTCATTTCCAATGACTCTTCCTGTGTCTCAATACGTTTGCAGGCTTCTAGATGTTTTATGTAAAAAAAACCCTCTACATACCCTCCCCCTTCTTGTCATATTGGAGTTATCTGGACCACATTGTGCAGGGATAAGCTTCAAGTTATTCTCTTCAGTTTAACTCGAAATGATAGGAAAATCCGTTTCTTCTTTGAAGTCCCAAGCTTTTGTTCCATTTTTCAGAGATGTCTTCAATCGATATTTTTGAACCTAACTTTAATGTCTACCATGCAGAACGAAGAGATGCCTGCAATTAAGTTACTTGCTTCATTAAGCTCGACATTTATCATGGTTCTGAATAGTTTTTCTTCTGAAGGTATTAGAACAAAAAATTAAACGTACGTAAATGTTCAAAAAAAAGAGAAAAAATTATTACATAATGAAAGCACATTTGAATTGAAATGAATGTAAGATTTTTCCTAACAAACTTATCCAAATTAAAACTTTATGAGTAAATGTCCACCAACAATTAATTTTTTAAGTTGAATAAGTTGTACAAAACACATGCTAAACAAAAATATTAATAATATTTCAAAAAAGAGACAATTTTCAGCTGAGTGGAGAGAATCCTTCCCCTTTTGGAGATGCGGGGTTTTACCTCAAAACATCTGCGAGGATTTTCCCCATTTTGTCACTTTCTGAAAAACGCGCCATGTTGCTTTTAAGCAGCCATTAGAATCACTGTTTTCACGCGAAAGTGAAGCTTTAATGTACCAGTATTAACGTGTAATTCAATGATTTTTCTTTTCAAATTCTACATTTTACAATGTTCAAATAATGTATTAGAAAAGTTAGATCAAAGTAGTAAAAAACTGACTTATCCCCCTTTCTCGTCTCTGGAGTGCCTAGTCAGGACAAAATTTCATTGATCAAATGGTTTCCATAGGACAAACCCAACACCTAGAGGTAAATTTCTTACTCCAAGGTGATCAAGTTAAAATGTCGGTGCGGATTTTTACCCCACGCGGGGCTTTACCCCCACCTACCCTAGTTCCAAACAAGTGTCTTACAACAAGCGCATGTTATTTATTTTGTTATGAGGTAGAAGTCACTAGCTTTACAGCACAACTTTAAGAGGGAGAAATTCAGTTTCATATGCCTTGAAAAGTTTTCAGTTGCTCAAAAGTAGGTTTTACTAATAAAACAGTTCTCACCTAAGCAGTCACTTCTCACTAGTCAATAACCAACACCGTGACTCACCAATATTTTGCACCGTCCTGTTCTTCGATTTGGTGCCTTTTTAAGGCTGTGCACAAGCCCTTTCCCCTATTTTCAGTAGGTAGCCCGTATTTGGACTCCAGCCCGTTTTTAGACCACTTCCTCCACATGTACACAGGTAAGTCTTTATTTTTTGAGTGAGAAAAAGCGATATCTGGTTTCCATCCTGATAAAAAACACAAGCCTATACAAGAAATTTCAAACTTGTCTATAAACTTTTCCAGCACTAACCAATACAAGCTTATAATGGGGAAATGCATTTTAAGCTAGTTGAATACGTACCTCATATTTAGCTGAGTAACTGTATTTCACTTGTTGCATCCTGTTAAAGGATACAACAATCATAGATTGACATCTGAAAAATTAATTTCGCATTAACAACATGTTTGTCATTGGCGGCAATGAATATGTTTTGCGTGTCATGAAAAAGTTGAAGCTTCATAAAAATAATTGATTTCAGAACTGTGCTTTGACTTTAAACGCTTCGTCCCAGAAAAAATAGACCACTTGCGTTACTTTTCATACGTATACTGTTGCAAGTATTATATTATAAAAAGTAATATTTTGCGAAAGAGCGGAACTGTCTGATTAATAAATCATTTTTTTCAATAACATATACAAACAAAAAGTTTTTGATTTTTATAAAAAATTATGAGACTAAAATAAATTAAAATTTTTTGTGTGTGTACGTATTTTTTGCCGATGAAGAGCTGATGTTATTGATAATTTCTGACAAAACTTAAATTTTTAAGGTACAAATATTCCGTCACTAAAAAGATGAATGGGCGTAGCTCACTTTCAAGTATTTTGCAGAAAACCGATTTAAAGATTTCCAGTTTACTGTATCGCTTGGGAACCGCGACCAGTGTGAGGTACTGTAACTTTTTAGCTATTTATTGTAGAGATACGCAGATAGGTCATATTATAAAATCGACTTTGGACATTTCTGTGGTGGTCATAACTCATTTTTTGAGATACGCCCATTCGTCTTTTTAGCGACAATTCATTAGACAGCCGTTTTTACATGTTAAAGACAGAAAATTCTTCTTAAAATAAACAGGGGTTAACAAAGACTCAAGAACGACCATACTTGTTGGAATTTTCTGTACTTGTTCGAACTGTATCATGTGAGCACATCAACCCTTTAAGTACCATTATGGTGTATATGTAGCCCCTAAGTTAAAATTTTATTTCATTAAGTATCGAATAAAATACAGTAAAATTTCGTTGTAGCGAATACCAATAGAACAAAAAAATCCGTTTTAACAAAATGGATATTTAGTTCCCGTTTTAATTTCCATTACATGCAACAAAATTCTCGTTACAATGAACAAACCTTAATACACTTAACTTTCGTCGTAACAGGGTTTAGACCTAAATATTATTATATTTTATTGGAGAACCGGAATGGGGTCGTTTCCAAAATTTTAAAAGTATTTTTTTCTTAAAGAGCATCTTAAAAACATTGGATCTTATCATTTTTTAAATAATTTGTTTTAAGTTTAATATTTTTTAAAAATTACTTAAATCGGTGTGCTTTTATTGTTTTTGCTTCCGCCAATGACATCACAAGTGATGAAATGCCATTCAGTGTTGTCATTCACAGAGCAAAATATTTAATTCGCATAGTACTCACGTGTATTGGCAACGATATAGTTGATAGCAAGCATAGAGCGCAATTTTAATTCGCTTTTTGATTATCATAACGTGGAAACGTGGTAGAAAGATGCGCCAAAGAGCATCATTTGTGACGTCACCACGCCTTGTTTGAAAAATCGGACATTTAAAAAAATTAATTAAAAAATAACTGCTGGGAAAATAAAAACATTTTTTGGGTCAATGTTATTATTTTTATTTTATTTTAACTATTTATTTTTTTTAATTTATTTATTTATTTATTTATTTATTTTGCTTGTTCTATCAATATCAGTGACTAAAAGTATTACTTTGGACTGAGGGAAACAACTCCATTAACCTCATTATGGTGTTATGAAAATTAATTTCTTAATTCAAAAATATACCCTTTTTTTTCGAAAGCACTACAACTTTGATATTCTACCAATCTTGAAAGGATTAAAAGACAAAAAAAAAAGCTGTATATCTAAAGAAAAGTAGAAAAAAAGCAGAAAATTATACTTGCTTATCATGTCTTGAAATTCCCCGCTGAAAAAAGAATAGAAAGCATTATATTTCTTAAGTTTGAATTGAACCGATTTAATTTATTTAAAACAAAATAGGAAATTGAAATTAAAGTTATTTTCCACAAAGCAGAAATTTTGGTAGAGGAATTGAATTTTTATTACGTTGTTGTTAATTATCATAGAAAAAAAATATTTTTCATGAAAAACCACAGGTACATAAATTTCCGAAACAACTTTTGAAATTTGTTACTAAACGAAATATCAAATGTAAGGGTAACTTTAAATAATTAATATGTAACATATATTATCAAATTTCTATATCAAACAAAAATTAAGAAGTCAAACTTAACCAACGAAAGTAGATTTTGGGAAGGAAAAAGTTCACAAAATGTTCCTGCTGATGGGACTAGTTATGAAACTTCCCTGTTTTTACTAAAACATTACTTTTTGGCATCGGTATTTTGCAATCAATATTTTTCACTCCAAGTTTTATTTGAACAAAAACAGTTTCATATAAATTTGTCGTTATTTAAAAAAGTTACATCATTCATCAGGGGTTATAGTACGAAAGATGTTCCTTAACACTTATTATTTGCACGATACACTGTAAAACAATTTTGAAACGTCACGAATTATTTCCGTGTAACGTTTCGGGATTTCACGGGTTTGCATCTATTTCACCATAAAATCGTGAAAAATGTCGTGAAAAATATTTTTAGCTGCCGGTTTAAAGATGTACTGAGTGTATTTAATAAACTTTTCGGCTTTAGTTCAATTACTACCAGTCCAGATTGACTCGGCTCCCAATGAGAGCGAAGAAGTCTCTGGATAGCTGCAGAATTGCAGCAAGTTCCTACTTGCAATTCTGTTTTGGCCATGGTTGCGTTGATGCTTCTGGAGCTTTCTTACCAAATCAGGAAGATTATAATCAATCACGATAAACGTACCAAATTTCCCATGGTGGTTCCAGAGTGGTTTTACCCGGGTAGATTTTCAAATTCTCCAGAAAGATTCAAGGATAATTTCAGGAAGATTACTGTCTTTTAGCGGAAAATGTTTCTGGTTTTTGCAAGATATGTTACTAACAGAAACTGGGCACATCAACTGCCCATTATTTTCCAGGAACGTTTCCGAATCGTTTTTACAGTGTACAATTAGTTATTTCAAAAGATAAAACTAAATATTTGAATATTTAATTTCATATTTAAATCATACAGTAACATATAAAGTCTATTCAACCCCAATTCTACAAAACATTTTTTAAATAATGGATCTTTAAACAGTCTTCCATCTTGTTGAACCATTTTTTGGCAGCTCAGTATATTTTTTGAACAAATAAACCACTTTTTAATTAAATACACCTAGTAAACATTTGCTATAATCATTTTTTATTATTATTGAAGTTTTTTTCTTTTGACAGTTCTTCAATAATTATTATAACTTAATACGTAGGAGCACTGCCAAATATGTTCACTCAACAATTCAAAAACATCTGTTAGAAAGACTATGTATCCAGTTCAGGGGTAGTGGTCGCGCTGTGAAACCACTAATTTATAAAATTTTTTCTCTGTTTTTTCTGAATTTTTTGAATCAAAATCGCTTAGTCCTCTTCTTTTAAGTTCAATGAACACCATTAGATGGCAGAATAACAAAAAAATATTTTTTTCGTAGGCTCAATTTCTTGTTCAAATCATCAAATTTTCAATTTTTCGTTTACCCCAAAAATTGGACTTTTTTTTCAGATTTTAAAATTTTTAATTAGCGCTGAAACAGTGAATCATTCTTCTTCATTTTACCTGAGGTAGTCAATCCTATTGTTCGAAAAGATTCAAATTCATTTTTACATGCATAAACATGTTTCTGTCCTTCCCCAGGTGGTGGGTGTGAACAAATGGGGAAACCACCCCCAGCGAAAAACATTCTAAAAAAAACTTTTTTAACTGAAAAATATGTCTAGATGATCAAATAAACCCACTTGTGGTGTTTTTCCTTAAGATTTCTCAAAAATTAATGACGCGCCCCTGAAAGGGGTATACACTGCAAAAAATAATTGTTGTTTTTATAGTAACATACTGTTTTTTCCTACAGTTTAATGCTGCTCTGCTAAATAACAGAGAAAAACTGTAAAAATGTTTTAGATTGCGCAAAAACGATGTGCAAAAGGTGTTTTTTTTTCATACGGGAAGAGAAATTAATGAACTCAATGTATCGACAGCCATGTTTGTTGATATTTCGGGTGTGCTGAGGCAGGACTGCTCAGCTGTAATCCAAGTTAGAGGTAAGTGCTAGTTATATTATTCATTCCCTTTTCCTCAAAATGTAGTTTTCTTTATCATCGAGAATGTATGTAAAATTAGTGTTTATTTTGAATTCGTAATTCGTTTTCTAATATTCGTTGATGTTGACTTTGCAATTTCTTTTAGTTGCTAAGTTGTAGCGATTGCTTTATAGCAAAATTCCGAGTAGTTGTTGTGATTCTGAATATTTTACTGCACTTATGATAGTTTTTAAACGTTTTCTGAAACTCAAATTTGATTTAAAAAGAAATCAATTCCTTTCTTGATCGTATTTCAAGTTATTAGAATTAGACTTTGTTTACGATTATATTTTGTGTTATATAGGATGTTAGTACTTAAAATTTAAATCCTTATGTTTTCGAATAAAATTTTAGCGAATCGCGATTGAGTTCTTTCTTCTGTTTTTTTATTTCTTATTTTCAGTGTTAAATTCTTTAACAGTTTGCATTTAACCATTTTATTTATAAACTTTACGTTATAGCGTCAGAAACTTTTATATCCTGTACATAATTCGAAGAATAAAATGTAAATAAATTAAATAACAACGTGACCGAGAGACATGCAAACAGTATAGAGTTTACTGATATTTTTTGTTGAACAATTTGCCACTCTGATAAAAAAATTTTGAAAAAAAAAAATAGAACCGACTTCAAAATTGCTCTAAAAAGTGAAAAATAATTTTATTCTTTAAACACCATCGATAATACTTTTAAACATAATTTTTGAAGTTGGCGCAAAAACGATCGTTAAAATCATTCACAGCCATAACTCAACTACAAGTATAAATTTAACCACGTCCAGTTTCTTCACTACCACATGCATTATGCATTGATGACAGCATATTTGAGTAACGATATAAATGTTTCGTTCCTAAGTTTGGATGATTTTTTGATAAAAATATGAACGAAGCATGGTTACAATGGATTTTACTTTTTGTTTTTGCGCCAACTTCAAAAATTATGTTTAAAAGTATTATCGATGGTGTTTAAAGAATAAAATTATTTTTCACTTTTTAGAGCAATTTTGAAGTCGGTTCTATTTTTTTTTCAAAATTTTTTTATTTCATTCTTTTTAGTGTAAATGTAGATATTTCAGTAAAAGTGAGAAGTTACTTAGTAAGAAGTGCGGCTCTATATCACTGTATTGCGTTAGAAAAGCCTTTATTCAAAATTATCATTACAATTACTATTAATGTTACAGTTATATGGCACCAAACTTTTATAACAATGAGTTACATATTGTCGCGTAGATGAAGACAATGTGAAAGCCAAATGAAGCGAATACTCGTTAGTCTCAACTCAAGATCTTTATTCAGAACCACGAATGAACGTTACATCTCCTTATATACAACTTGAAAAAATGCTGGAACTTTCCAAACTTGAAAAGATACAGAACTTAATAGAACATTCGAGAAAATACGGGAAACAGTAGAAACGAAATTTTAGTAAAATTCACTTTGTCCTAGTCGGGATTTGAACCCAAGTCGCTCGAGTGGAAGACGAGAATTCTACCACTGAGCCACCGTTATTCACGGATGATAAGTGCGAACGCTACAATATGCTTTTAATCATTTAATAGGGAAATTTACTGTTTTTTGCCCATAACTTTTTTTCTAAAGAACAAATATGGTCAAACAAAGTAATGGGACCTAAGTTGAGCCATCCTCTATCCATTAAAAAAAGAATCATCAAAATCGGTTCAATAGGTGAGACGCTATGAGTGGACAAACAAAAAAAAAAAAACATACATACGGTATGAACTGATAACCGCCTCCTTTTTGAAGTCGGTTAAAAATACAATACTCTGATGTCTGAACGACTCAAAATTCTCTGAAATCAGGAGTCAGCTTTCATAATTATTGATCAAAACTTAAATGATCATAATTTAAAAAATCATCAATGAAGCACTACAAAAAAATAATAATAAATAAGCATCTTAAGATACAAACACGAAACCCTTGTGTTTTAAAAGTTTTATATTTGCGTCAGCAGGAAATTTAAGTTTTACTTCAGGAAAAATGCACTAGTACCATTGAAACTTGTGAACCTAAAAATAATTTTAGAAAATATATTCAAAGGCACTCGATGGGAGGTAACGGGAAGTCTCTATGACCTCCCCAAAATTGCCATATTGGGAAAATGTTGTCTGTCGATTCGGCAAATTTGGGGGCATAATTGGAATGTTGCAATTTTTGAATTTTCGAATGCCCAAATTTCATTAGATATTTTACTTAATTGTGCGTACTTAATGTGTGCATGCACCAGTATTTCATTAATCGGTAAAATATGTAAGTTCCATTCGACAAATTGAGATTATATGCCTTCCCAACATATTTTTCAAGCCGTGCATGGCTATATTTTAAAATTTTCAGCTTTTTATTTCTGATCTGGCAGAGTTGCGTTCTCGTCAAAATTACAACTTTTTAATATAAAGTAGAATATTTACATTATTATGCATTATTTGTCATATTTTATTCGCCTTGAAGGACATGCTCATTCAGAAAAGTAGATGCTCGAGAACTACAGTAGAATTTGAAACTCTTGTAACCTTGAACTCGTCAGTTTCTTTACATTTTAACTTTTAGAACCCTTTGAATGTTAAAGTTTGGCATCAACGTGTTTATGATGAAGACAAAAACTATATTATAAATACTGAAAAGTGTGATTCTGTACTTCACTGTCTTTCACTGAATATAAAAAAATTAAAAATATGTCACATTGTCATCCGTGTAAAATGGAAAAATCGGAGAATTTCGTTTAAACCTGTAACGTAGATTCAAGCCAAAGCCGGGTAAGATCTTTTGCATTTAAATGCGATGGGTTCCTTAGCAGTTGAGTTCTTTAGGGGTTGGGGAATTATTTTCACAATAATAGAGGTTTTTTCAAGAAAGTCTTCGGTTTATTTCTTAAAGAAGAAAAGTGAGGTTTTCGAATACTTTGTCAGGTTTCAAAAAAGAACAGAGAGATTTGCGCGAAAGATCCGATAACGGAAAGAAAATTCTGAACTCCCGGTTTGAAATTTACCTTAACGACCAAAGCATAAGAATTGAAAAAACCAACAAACCCTGCAGTTAACAAAATAGCGTCATAGAACACTAGAACTCAACATTAATGGGTGGAATTAGGACACTTTTAAATGAATCGTGTTTGCCTCAGCAGTTTTGATCCGAAGCAGCTATGTGCTTCCACTACTTACGGACTAGAGCGGTTTTTTAAGGAAAACCCAAAATCTTTTTTGAGCTATGTGGGGGAAGAAAGCCATCTATTAAACACTCCCGTGTTTTTTGACTGTATTTCGTATATTGGACTTCCAAAACATAAAATAAACAAATTGGATATGAGAGCTAAACAGGGAGTCATGGTAGGATATGCGTTTCATACGAAAGGTTATAGAATTTGGGATACCGAAAATCGCGAAGTGACAGAAACGCTGGATGTTAAATTCGATGAAAATAAATTCTTGGCTAACCCCCCCCCCCCCCCCCCCCCCCCCCCCCCAGAATGGGAAACAGAGAGTCACAGTTTTATTTCACTACTGAGTAAATCTGAAGTAGAAGATGAATATTCTGAAAATCATAAAATAGCATGTTGAGAATTAAATGTACTAAAGAAATACCAAGGCAAAATAGAGAATGCAAGGATATGTGTTATTCTAGTGACACCACGGTTCTAAAGTCTGAATCGCGAAGCTGAGGTTTATTGTTTTGAAAATAACATTGAATATGACCCAAAATATTTTGATTTCACTTGTGATGTTATTTCAAAAAAACGTATCAGATTCTGATGAAGATAGGGGGGATAATTCATGTAAGCTAGAAGCTAACATTTCCAAATATGTAATTCCTTCGAATTTGAAACAAAGTTTGAGAACGCCAGAAAGTGAAGATTGGCAAAACGCAATGGCTCAAGAAATTCTGGTGATCTGAGAAAGAAACGTTTACGAATTGGTTCCACTGCCTGAAAATTATAAAAAGAAAAAATGGTATGGGCGGGGTTTTTGATTGAAAAACAAATGAGCCGTTTGAAATAATTCGCTTTAAGGCCAGACGGACTGGTAATTTTAGGTAACCACCAAGTATGGGGGGATACTTTTCGCAAGTGTTCTTCTCCAGTTTTTTTTCCCTTTGGTTGATTCTTTCTTTTCAATTTTTGTATATAAGCTACATTGAGTCCATTTCCAAGTAGATGTTTGCGATGTGTATCTATATGCGGATTTAAAAGAGGAGATTTGTGAGACAACCTGAAAGGTTTGTCGATCCCTAAAATCTAAATTTTGTCTGTAAATTGAATAAATCATTGTTATTCTGATACAGATTACGCCTCGAATCACGACTACCGGATTTCAATGGCGGGGGGAAGGAGGCTAGTAGTGTTTTTGGATAGGGTACGAGTAATATGGTGTACATTCAAACAAAAATGCGTAGCACTGTTAACGATGGAAGCAGAGTATGTTTCAAGTAGTGAACAATCTAAGGAAGTTATGTGGATCAAAAGAATGTTAAATGAATTGGCCACGAAAAGAGTTCAGAATTTTAGATTATCACAGTACAGAGTACTATTAATCAATCTAGTTGCGATCTATTTTTCTAGTTTTGCAATAGAAAGTTGCAGAACTAAGCAGATTGATGTAGGGTGCCATTTCCTAAGGAGTTTGATTGATAAAAATGAATTTGGAATAAAATTTGTTGAAACTAAAAATAATTTACCTGTTTTACAAAACCTTTCTCTAAGGAAAATTTACGTAAAGCTTGAATTGCAATGACTTAAAAATTGCAATGCAATATTTTTCTAAAGTGTTTTTTTTTCTTTTTTTAATGTTTCAATTACTCCATTATGTTTAATTTATAATTTGTGCACACAAATGGATGGCCTGAAATATATTTTTTCATTTGTTATTCATGTCTTAAAGTATTTCCTTTTTTCCGTGTGCTGGCGTGCCAAGAAGGGGGGAATTCGCTAGCGAATTGATGTTTTTGTGTTGGTGTACAATTATCCAATACCGTTGATGTTTTAATTCCGAATATCGATGTTTTTCTATCTGTGTTGCACTTCTATTAACGACATAAACATAAGAAAATTTTGAAACTATTTTAGTTTGCTAAACTGAGCACACTTACTCTCGATGTCAGATGCGTGTGTTCTTGTACATCAACAAGTATTTCTTCCCGACTAAAAAAAAAGAAGAAATGTTTTAGTACAAGATTTTTTTTAAACCTTATTCAAAAATAATTCAAGCCTTTTTTTTTTTTTTTTTTTTTTTGGCTTTCTTGAAATTATTCAATTTTTTTGTTTTCAATGGATTTTTTTAGTTACTAATTAAGTCCGGATCACAAAAACTGTCAAATTTTGCAATTTTCTAATCATTGAAAACACTTCTCTGTCTTTTTCTGCTTAAAAGGACGTTTGAATCTTATTTCTATCTTAGTTAGAACGAAAGATATAGTTATTTTTGTTGCATTCATTTAACTAATCTTATATTTAACTTTAAAACTTCAAACGCGTTTTTCTCCATGATGCAATTTTTTCCCGATTTTTTGCATTCAAACTCTTATAAGTCAAGAACTGATAAAGATAAAGTAATGAAATTTGAAAGATATTGTTTTCAAGCAGTTTACTTTAATTTTCATTCGGCGAATTTGAAAAAAAAAAAAACATTACTTCAAAAAATATGATTTTTTTTTTAGTATCTTCGAATTTTTCGAAATTTTTCTTCAAATATTTTCTGTTTTTTTATTGAATTAATGTTTTTTAAATCGCCAAATAAAAATTAAAGCTTAGATATTTTTGCATAGTTTTTTGAAAAAAATTTGAAAATTGATCAAGAATATTTTGAGTTTTAACGATTAAACAACCCCATTTTTTCAGAAAAAATTATTTAATTTAAATTTAAAAAAAAATATTTATGTTATTATTTTACTTATCAAACAGATGTTGAATCAGTGCAAAAAGTTTCAAAACTCTAAATTGTTTTTTAATTTTTTTTTAATGTGTCTCAGACCCCATTAAGAATTGAAAACCATCACGTTTCGTATATATCTTTTGAAAGGAACAGCTATTTTGTCTTTAAGTTTTTTCGTCTTGAACGCGTCGCATTCGATCAAAATATACAGAGTGTTTATAAAGTCTTGATCTGAAAAAGAAAATTCATTCAAAAAAAGATAAATAAGATTTATACATATTTTATTTTGAATTTTATCTCACGAGGTCCGCCCCCCCCCCTCGTTATTATAATACTAGCTAAAGGCATACAGATTAGAGTGAGTTAAAATTAAATTTTAAGCTGCTTCCATAGACCCGCATGTATTACAAAGATTTTCATTTAAATAAAAAAATATTATGTATGCTGCACAAGGCCTAAATTTTATAATTTTCTACAAAAAATTATTTTTTTCTGCATATACTTTTTTTAATTATGATGTTTTTTTTTTAATTTCAAGTTGAATAATGTAAGCAAAAATTGCTAAAAAAATTTTTTTGTCGTGTGGAATATTTAGGTCTTCCGTTTAGTACTTAAAAATAAGGATTTTTTCAAGTTGAATTTTTCATTCTATAACAAATCAATTGTATTGAGAGAAACAACTCATGCCTCTGGCACTCCTCCTATTGGCTTTGATGTAAAATGACTTCTTGAATCTAAATATGAACACCATTTTCCCCCATCACCCAAAACTCGTGGGAAATGGTGTGTCCCCCCCCCCTTTTTTTTTTCCAGTTGTCGACAATTTAATAGCCATAATTTTGATTTGGTGAGGACTAGAGCATTAAATCAAAAATTAATATTCCTCTGAAGGGCTAGAGAGCTGAAAAATTTAAAAACGTAAAGAATTGTGCAAGGAGAGAAACTTGGGGGGGAGGGGGTCTAAATATTTTTAAAATCATTAAAAACAATCTGTTTTTCTGGAGTTTGTTTCATTTATTGTTCGGTGTTAAATCAGCTTGTCGGTCGCACTATTATCCCTGTATCCGAATATATGTTAACGTTGTAAAAATAAAAAAAAAATAAATATTGGAAACGTCGCACATTTCATAGGAATTAAATCACAGGCCTTTAGTAAAGAAACCGATATTCACAGATGTGATTAAAATTGAAAATTAATATATTATACACTTTTATTATCTAATTATACACCGTATAATATAGAATTAATATATATTTATATTTCTGGTTCTTGTGTTAAGTACTCTTATTCAATTTTCATAATAATGTACTGCTAGGTAATAAAATCACTACTTCACAAGTTTTTTCCACTCTCCTGTACCTTTTAATTCAAAGAAAAAATAAACCAACCTCAAACCATCATACAAAATATGGACTTTTTTTACGGATCAAAGCAAAATTTCATGAATTACATTTAACTATAAATCATTTACTACAACGATATACTTAGTTGAGGGTGCATTTGACATTGCATTTTCCTTCAGAATACATGAATTTTTTTATTTCTGCCTGAAAATTCTTATTTTAATGTAAAAGGATTATGTATTTGAATACCTGCATGCTTTTGGACAAAAATCCCGACAGGCTCTAAAAACATCAGGATTGTCAGGTTCTAAAAATTAAAAAAGAAAAAAAAAAGTATAAAATGTTTTGTTTTCTAGCCAATAAGTTTGAATCATATATCTATATAAATTAACGGACCAGTTAGCTGCGTTACAAATAACCAACAACAACAACAACCATAATAATGATAAGAGCAATAACAATAATATAAATAGTAACCACTACTGCAACAATAACTACAATAATATTAATAATAACCACTACAATAACAACAACAACAATGATAATGAAAATAATAATAATAATAATAATAATAATAATAATAATAATAATAATAATAATAATAATAATAATAATAATAATAATAATAACCACTACAACAGCAACAATGATAATGAAAATAATAATAATAATAATAATAATAATAATAATAATAGTAATAATAATAATAATGAGAATGATATAATAATTATAATTAAACCCACTGTTTAGCCTGATTTTATTCTGTTTCGTGAACTAACAATATAAATGCTAGTGAACTAGTAATATTGCATGTAATTTCTGCCTTAGCCAAATCTTAGGGGTGGTAACTTAATGCTTAATCACTATATAGGGTAGCTCTGGTAAGTTGAAGCTGGACCTTCACAGCGTTTACTTCTTTTTCTAGTTATAGGAAAAGGTGATTGATTTCAGCTGGGTTACTTTCATAGTAGTCTTGCAAAAGTATTCCAGCTAAAATTTGCGACGATAATACCTCCCTTTTTCCCTTTTTCGCCCCCCCAAAAAAGAAAACATTGTCAAGGTGAAGCTTCAACTAATCAGAGCCGCACCACACTGTTTAATTTGTTTATTTCTTGACAAAGTCTTTTCTGAGTAAGCACCGCTCAATATCAGAATGATTTTTGTCCTAACTTTTCCTCTACGAATTATATTATTAGCATTTCAAGCAAATATTTATCTACCCAACTTGCAACAACATATTAAAATTATTTACCCATAGCTAAGGCTCCTATATATATGAGCCGACGCATCAGCTTAAGATCAGCCATTTTGGATCGGAGTGCGTGTTTGAGTGGTTGTCTTTTCTGCCGAGTTATCGCTTTTGGTAAGACTGGTAAGTTAAACTTAAACTTGTCGCTTTTTGAAAAACGACGATTTCGAGCAAATCGTTTCACACACAGGTGAGAATAAAGATAGATATTTTAGAATTTTTAAACTTAGTGGAGGGTGGCCCAAAGCTGATAGGTTTTCGAAGAAAGTAGCTCGAAAATTGTAGTTTTTGGATTCTTATCGCAATAGTTTCGGTTTTATTTCCAAGCAGTGTTCTTGAACTTCAAAATAAAAGGTGATTTTTGTATTACTTCAGACCCAATATTTATTTATTATCAAACTTCTCGAACATTTGAGAAACCCGCTTTGCCCTACTTTGGAGCCCAAAGCGGGTAAGCCTAACTAATAGTGATTTGATACATTTGCCAATCAAATATGAAGTTATAAATGATTAAAATAACTGACTCCTGCCATCATAAAAAAAATGTATAAAAAAGTTGTACTTATCCAATTTAAATTCAGCACAATTGTTTATTAAACATAAAGAAATAACTGATTAAATTAATAGACTAATTAATTGCCATCCTAAAAAATAACATTTTAAAGTTATACTTACCCTATTGAAATAGAAAATCCAAGTCAGTAATTATAAATAAATATATGATTGAATCCTATACCCGCTTTGCCCGAAGGCACGTTTTTTATTTCAATAATTATAGCCATAAATTTTAAAAAGAAACAGACGAAATGACTATCGTAGTTTGTTGGTGGATGGTGTCAGAATAACGTAATATTATTGACAGTCAAAAAAAATAAGCTGGTCTTCGGCTAATCACAAGTTACAAAACTTCTTCTTTTCTTTTCTTTTCTTTTTTTTTTTTTTTTTTTTTTTTTTTTTTTTTTTTTTTTTTTTTTTTTAAAGCCTGGTTGCGCTATGCCGCTTCATTGGTGCTTCGCTGGGACTGATTAAAACTCGGGGGGTGTTAATGTAAACACGATATACGTATACATCGCCGCTAACATACCATGCGGGGCGTACTATGGCCTACCCGCTTTGGGCCACCCTCCCCTAATAATTATTTATTAAAAACTAGAATTCAATGCTTTTTCTAGCCATAAAGTCGATTTACGGAACGAGAGGAGCACACACACAAGCGTATACACACGCCTACACAGATGAACACACACACACTCCTACACATACACGCCACACAACATACACACACCCACACACAAACGCCACTACCCAGTAGTGGGACATACGTGAGGATCCTGGACCAGAGGACATGGACCCCACCGCCCTGAAGGACGGTCATGATGGAGGAGGTTTCTCATGTGCTAGATGTTGTTTTTGTCTAAAAAAGATCGTGTAAATTCGAGAGAATCGGGTGGGGGGATATAAATGAAGTCTATTCTGGGGAACAGGAGCCAATTGTAGAAGCAAGAAACTGAACAAGTTGGGTTCCATTCTATCTCGTGACTGCGAAAAGCATAATTTGAACTTAAGATGTCTCATTTTCATTTTCATTTATTTATTTTAATGGGCCAAATCGTCAAAGGTAAAAGAAATGCCGTTCATTTATAAATTTTTACCTAAATGTAGGTGCTCAAATATATTGTTCTTTCAAAGATCTTAAATGATATGTATTTACGTTTGTGCAACTCGATGAATTACGTATGCCAAATAACTCGGTAAGTACAAATGTAATCGGTACCTGAATGACAGATGTTCTCCATATTTGGATATGTAATGTAATAGGAATCAACGCAGTTAAAATGCTTCATAGAAACATTCAAGTAGCATTCTTCTTGGCAAAGCTGAAAGAAACAATACCTTTATAAATTTCACAAAATTTTAAAATAACAAAAAACATTTGAAATGAGATTTTTAAAAATATTCTTGATCAAAATATTACTATTCACGAACTGCACAATAGATTTCCCAAGTAATCAAAACGATCTTTTTTTCCTGGTTTATTTTTCACAATGTTCTAAACTCTTTTTTTTTGGGGGGGGGGTTAGAACCAGATCATATTCGCGTTATTCGTATGAGCTCTAAATCCAAAAATCTATTCACGTGTTTTTTTTTTTTTTCTGAAATTTAAGAAGTGCCAACTATTGCATACGATCAGTAAATATCCAATCACAGATGTAATCAAAACTCTAAATGAAATTAAGTGTTGAAAATATGGATTTAATTTATATTTATATTTTTGGTTTTTGTATTGTGTTTTTATGTTCAGTTCTTCCAATAAAAGACTGCTAATAAAGATTTTTTGAAATTATAGATTTATTTATTCATTAATTTTCATTTCATTCGTTTATTTTGTGTTTTTATTTTTTTATGTAAATGTTAGTTTAAAAATTCTTTCCATATAATAGTAAACTACTTTTACCGTACGTTTTGCGTTTCTTTATCAATAAAAGTTATGGTTAAAAGTTGAATTTCTTCTTAATTATATTGTGAGAAAATAATTGTATTACCTAACAGCATATTATTCTAAGAATTGAATATTTAAATTCAACACAAATACCAGGAATAACAAATATACATGATTATGCTACAATAGTTTGTAGATTTACTTATTGAAAAATTGGAAGAACATGTATTTCAGAAGAAAATTTCTTTTGTGGGAAATACTTTTTTATAAGAAGATGTTTAAAGAAACTAACTAAAACTACGAAGTTACTTTTATATCCAATCTAAAAACAAAATGATGAAATTATAATAGAAATATTTGAATTTGTAATTTTATTGGAGCATGATTAGAAAATCTTTGATCAACAATAACTGACTTGATAGACACTTAAAGACAGACTTCTGCATTATTTAGTAAAAATGACCTGACAATACAATGCTGACATAGAAAATATTAGCAAAAAAAAAAAAAAAAGAAAGCTTAAAAGAAGAAAAAATAGTAATTAACTCACGTCCTCCAAAATATGGTTTATCACTGTAAGCACTACAAAGCAACTAAAAATATTTTAATGGGTACTAGTTGGTAGTCAAATTATAAATTAAAAATTTCTTACTTAGTGACAGCGAATGCTTTATGCTACATCTCAGCATCAAAACACGTTCTTAGTCTATTTTAAATATTTCTGAGAAAAAGAAATTTCCATGTACAGCAAAAGGTTTATGCTGATGTAGGATTATTTTTTTAAAAAAAATTATAAAATAACATTCATTCTTACTCTTTTAGTAAGTGGACCTTTACCAAATCTTTCCAGCCACGTTGCTTCATAATCAAAACATCCAGTTGCGAATGGAGGCGGTAAGCGTTCACTGACTAACTGAAATTGAGAAAATAGCAAATATTTAAAGCAAATTGCAACTCTTATGATTAAAGTTAAAAAGTAAAGCCATAAAAATATAAAATACAAACTAATCATAAAAGAGATGTTTCCGAAATGCACTTAAAAGTTCATGATATTATAAGAATATTTTTTGTTACTAGAGGGCTCCGCCTACCTTTCAAACACAAATCAACCCTCAAAGATCGCATCGGAATCTTATTTGGCTAGTGAAAAGATAAATCGTCTGCTAAAAACTTAACGAGGGTGAATAATTTCAAATGTATATTCAATGTAGCCTAAGATTCTTGCTAAATTAGAACCTTTTATTATAACTCCTGTTCTAACTAACTTAGGAACTTAAAATAATCTTCATTTAGAGCAAAAAAAAGGTTTTAATTGATAGATGATGTTAAGGTGTGAGACGTTTTCTTTCTTGTCTTCCTTTTACATAATTTATCTGTAAATTTAGACTAAAAAATTTGTTTAAGGAACAGACCCCCTGGGTTCAAAGTAAATGTTGTACCAAATTTCAAATTTGTATGTTCAAGAAAAAAAAATGCTCAATGTAAGCAAGTTAAACTTCAATCGGAACTCACTTTGGATGGAAAAATATAATAATTGGAGCAAGGTTTGACAGAAAATCCACCAACAAATGGATTAAATATGGAGTACGGGTTGTGTAAGGCCAACTGCATTGCAAACGGTGATCCGCTGTAGAATACATCCTCCATTGAGCGCTCCGATTTCAAGTGAAACAAAAGCACTGTAAGTAAATATTTCAAAACTTTCGTAAGATATAGCTCTAAGTTTCAATATTAAATCAAGCTAGGTATGAATGACTTGCTTACTAGTAAAATTAACTTTTTATTCAAAAAAATAAATAAATAAATAAATAAAGTTTGCTTTTTTTTTTTTTTACGTTGCTCAAGTGCTAATTACAAAGATCATGCATCAAGATACATATCATAGTACCATCCGAAGACAAACTAAAATTTTAATCGTATATGATTCGTACAAATAAATAACGACGGTAACTGTTGTTTCCTTAAGAGGTTTTCCATCTCCAACTCAGTCACTTTCCTGTGCCGGGCTGATGAGTGCTAATAAGCACGAAACTGCAGTCTTCGGCTGGAAATGACTGAGCTGGCGGTGCATTTCATGACAGTAACTGTTATTTACAGTAAAAAATGTTTACATTTACCTTTCGAACTGAAGAATATAAAATGTAAAATAAGTGCATTAAGTGGGCATGGTATTAGGTCATAGTAAAAGCGTTAGCGTGATTAAAATTATAGAAACTTTATAACTGAAAAGCTTGATGAGTTTTATCACTTTTACGGAAGCAAAAAATACCTCTCATATTGTTTTAACTTTCGAATTTTATTGAAAATAATGAATTCATGAAATTCTGTTTTATTACTTGTTTGTAAGGGTTTCTTTCTTTAGAAAGTCAAAAATACATATTTTACTCTATTTAAGCAAGCTCACGTGTTCTGTGAAGACAATATAATAATACTTTTCGCGATGGCCATAATTTTCCTTTTTGACGCAACAGATACGTTTCCCATAATCAATAGTAATTATTTAGCCTGTTAGATTTTTTTTTTGACAAACATATCTCCCACATTTATAATTAACAAGAAGTGTTATTATTTTGTCTATTTCAGCAATTGTAAAACCCAATGGCGCCCCCATTTAGAAGTGTGAGTTTTCCTCGAAATAACACTATCTTTTTAAGTAATAACTATTCATGTCAGCATCTATTGTATTAGTAGATAATCCTTTAAGGGTAGAAAAAAGAGCTGGAAGAAAGTGAAAAGGATTGGGGACGTGGGAGCGAAAACAGGCTAAGTCATTCATTTTTATCAAGACATCATATTTCTAGTAAAAGATCTAGAACCTGAAGTAGAATGTGCAAAACAACGTACGTACTTGTTTGAGTTTTTATCATTTTCGCTCCTTCTGTTCTCCCCCACAAGCTATTAAAAGCATAACAGTTGTTTGGTAGTCCCTTCACGTCAAATACGTTTACAATTTGGTACTCTTTCCTGAAAAGTAAAAACAGCAATCAAAGGATTTTCGCTATCATAAATAGCTGAGTGGGGAGGGGAATTAATTCAATCTAAAGAAACTTGGTGCAAGAAGGAGACAGTTCCACTTATTTTTATTTTCGTGTTTTACATCAAAGTAGGATAGACCGGGGCACGTTTACGCATGGGGCACATTTACGCAGTGCCTTTTTTTTTCCAAGAAGAATTATAACTGGAGAGCCAACAGTCATAACATATTGATGCTGCTCCCTAGCAAATATCCTCACAAGTTTTTGAGCATCAGTCGAGCTTCGGTCTAGCGTGCAAAAAGAATAAACTCTTTTCCACCAAGTTAAGTAAATTTTGAGTTGAACGTTTTGAAGCTTATTGTGAATAAATAATATTTGGTTAAAAAAAAAACAAAGGTATAAAAATTAGTAGAATTTTATCCTTTTTTTGAGAATTGTATTTGTATGAACTGAAATGTTATTAAAGTTTTTTGCACATTAAAAATAAATCCAAACTCGGCGACAGGGCAAGTTTACGCGTTGACGTCTGAGCACCTTCACGCACGTTCTTACTGTGTCTTACTTCTAAACGTGCCCTGACGCTTTTTTCGCTCCGAACTGTCTCAAAACTTTTTAGTATTTTCAAGCTGTTTGGTTTTGAAAATCATCATTTAATTTTTAATTGAGTTACAAATTCGTATCTTATATCTCACAATCATGTAGGTCTGTCTTTATGCTCGTTCAGCTTTTACCTTGTACACTATTCAGTCTGCAATAAGTTTGCTTTATTTTAACGATGGTAAGACATTATGCTCAAAACACTAACAGAACCACGTTAGGTGTCAAAATAAATATTCGTAAACGTGCCCCGTGTCCGGGGCGAGTTTACGCGTCCGACTTGTACTCAAAAATCTTTTTTTTTTAACAGTCAAAAACACAAACAGCGCAACAACTGAATGTACCAATTTTTACTCCATTAACTGCTTTATATAACCGCAATGTCTAAACTTTCCTAAGTTAAAACAAAATTAGTATGTTGTGGCCATCACGAAAATTTCTTCTATATATTTCTTATGAATTCTTACCCCTCCCCGTACGCTACTTTGCGGTGAACTATAATACTAAAGAAAAAGGTAAAACACTCCAATCCACGTGCTTTCTTTTGGGTAAATTACAGGCTTCAGACAGTTTATGGTGAAATGTAATTTCAGAGGAATAGAAAAGTCTAAAATCTCCTATGTTAAAATATAGAAAATTCATTGAAAAAAATCCGCGTAAACGTGTCTCGATCTACCCTATATGAAGAAAAATATTATCTATCATTATGTACAAGAACGAGAAGTCATAAGGTAAAAGTTAAAGACCTGTAATGGACTGCATTCCAGGAGAAAATGAAGAAAAAAACTTGCCCATTTTGTTGTATTATTTTGAAACTAAAATCGTTCTTATCGCAAGGAACCAATCGCATAAAATGTCTCCAGTGGCCCAAGCTCGATTATTAGTACTCAAAAATGCAGTTGATTACGCGAAATCTGCAATCTTACGGAGCTTGGAATTTGAAAGAGGGGAAAATGTTATATATTTGCATACCCGCATCCGGAATGGGATTATTCGGCGCGGCCGTTTCGGCGCCGCCGTTTTGGCGCGAAACCCATTTCGGCGCGGCCGTTTTGGCGCGACCCATTTCAATACGACCTGTTCAAAAATCGAAATTGTCTGCATACAAATATGCCAAACATTGCTTCAAAATTCAAGATATCTTTTGTTTTTTTTTAGGTTTTGTAAAAAGTTTTATGAAGTAATATTTTTTAAAGATGTATTTTGTTTTCTTTTTTATTATTAGTCGATAAAATATAAGTTTAAAAACATCTTCATAATTTTTCGAAGTAGATAAGTTAGGAGACAGCATTGACATTTTCTATGAAATTTAAATATGAAACTCATTAAATTTAAACTGAATTTTTTTTTCGTTGCTGATCATTAATTTGTGCACTTGCTTAGATATCTTTTCTGTAAAAAATTGAAAATTGTCAACTAATAATAAGATGAATTTTTTATATTTGTCATTGGAAAAAGTTAACGTGTTGAGAAAATGACCCGTAACTCTGCTCTCTCTAAAGTTTTAAGTTGTGTAGCGTGCTTTGAACACAGGATAGACAAGGAAAAAAACTTATAAGACTACAAGATACAAATAGTATTTATTATGTAAAGATTATTATTATATATTGCTTTTAAGTTTCATAAAGACCAATATAATGAATAAAAAATATTTTAAACTTTTTTCTTATTAAAATAAAATATTTTGTGTCATTTTAGTTCCTGTAACTGTTTTATAGCACTAAAGTGTAAACTAACTATTTGGTAACAAAAGAAAGCAATAATAATAAAAAGTAATAATAATAAAACTTTTTTAAAAAAAAGTAATTTGCAATAAATTTATAAATCGATTGCAGAAAAATACTAACTAACTTTCGAAAATAAATGATTTTTTTTATTCAATAAAAAAAATCAAACATTGCCTTAAATTTACTTTGATGTCCTTACATGGGTTTGCAATAGTTAGGTCGAGCTTTTTGGTTAGTTTGAAAAGTGTTTTCATGTGAAGAAGATTTATGAAATTATTTTCAATAGCTGCTACAACAAAGACCACAGAAACACAAAGCGGCTCAGCATTGATTAAAAATAAAATAAAAATAGGACTGGCACTAGCATTATTTGCTATTTATACAAAATACTTTCCTTTATGTTATCGTAGTAAAACATACATGGATCACATCTGCCCCTTCTTTCCCCCGCACTGTAATTTTTAAAATAAATTTTAACTAGCCTCTAGAGCGTCAAATTCACGTACTTCTTCCAGAAATCTTTTTTCTTCTTCGAACTAAAATTTCTAAAATTCACAAAGTTCAGAATGCAAAAATCTGGCGCCGAAACGACCAGCGCCGAAACAGCCGCGCCGAAACGGTCGCGCAGAATCGTAACAAACCCGCCGCATCCGCGTGAAACCGAAACTCATCCACGTAAAATAAAATAAAGGTGTCAAAGCTTAAACCGCGTATAACAGAAACCGCGTAAAATGAACCCGCGTAAAACGAGGGACTACCGTATTCATAAGAGTTTTATCACTCTATAAACTGACTTTGAATGAATATGACTTTGGTCAATTTACTTACGTGCATTCCTGAATTCTGGGCGCATCGTACAGCATGCACAAAGAAACGAGCTCTTCAGCTTTCATACCCATTTCCTGATATTCTAATCGTGAAATATCTGGTAACTGCCTGGGTGTTACGGTTGGAAACTAATTGTGCAAAAACAAGTTTAGTTAGCAATACTCTAAAAAAAATCAATGTTCATTATCACACTAAATAAATGAGCTGGTGTTGCATCACGTGACTTCTTTTTACTCCAATTTAATGTCATTTACCCATTACTGGCAATTTTAATGTGATTCAATAGTTTACTCTCTAAATATCACCAACAGTGGCCAAATTGAAATCAGATTTAAAAAAAAAAGAAAAATGTCAAATTTGTAGCCAAAACTTGGCGACCAAAAGACTGGCGATCTATTGCCGAGTGTCCGCCAAATTATAACATTTCTCGAGTTTACATCGAAATTAACAATGATTTCCCCAAAAAAGGAGCAAAAGACCCTTTTAGAAACACCTGAATGCAACCAAAAGGGGAGGTGCACAACTAACCAAATTTCACTTTTCTAGGACATACCAATTTAAGTTGTTAGACATACATACGCACATACGCACAAACGTACATACAGACGTCACGACAAAACTCTTTGTAATTAACTCGGGAATCGTCAAAATGGATATTTCGCGTGTCTATACGTTCTTAGGCACTTATCCACGTATGGTCGAGTCGAAAAAAAAAACTCATCATTCATTCAGGGGTGAGTAAAATGGAAATTAAGGTCGATTTTTTAGTGAAAATTTTTTCGCGAATACAATAGTTTTTTTTTTTTTTTTTTTTTTTTTTTTTTGTAAAAGGAAGTAAAAAGAGAGCAGAAATATTTTTCGATATTCAATGATAAATTATTTTCTTGTAGAGTTCTTTTCAAGACTGGTTTAATGGGAAAACGTATGTGAAACATTAATTTCGAGAACTCTGTTAATAGGATTTCTCTAAGTTTTCTAAAACAGAAACGACAACTATTGTCCGTTTTTCATGAGAAGGCACTTCGCCCCTCCTCCTCGAACGCAGAGTTCCATTTTACGCGGTTGTGATCGGTAAGCAATCCTCGCGCTTCTAAAGGAGGACAGCCTAACTTGGGCATGCATTTTAATGTGCAAAAAGGTCTTAGTGTCCTTTACATCACTTGCTTCATTTGTCTGTTGGCATTTTAGTTATTCTTACATTTTAAAAACTGCTGCTTTCAGGAGGAAATCTCTGTGGATCTTTTTAAATTGTGGGGATTTCCCCATTTTGTGTAATCCACCCTGTTTGCGACACTGAAAAAAAATTAGCTTTTTTTATTGTTATTACTTCAGCTTATAAGAAGTAAAGAATTCCATATTATCACCTTATGTACGGAAGTTTCTCTCACACATAAAAGAATGTGTGAATTAGGGTGGTTCGAAAATACATGTAAAAAAAAAGGTTCTTCTAGATACCAGGACACCCCTCAATATTCTCAGACTTGGACTATATACTAAAATAATTTTAGCTTCTTATTTCAACTAAAAGATGGTGCGTGTCCTTCCCCCCCCCCCCCCCCAACCTTCATCAGTATGGGGAGGGGGTTAAAAATACAATGAAATGAAAAAACATCGCTACATATTGTAATATACTCGAGTAATATGCATATACATTGCAATAAAACAACTATTTACGAAAAAACAGGTGGGAAAATTAAGTGTTTCAAAATTTGTGACATTTTTCTATGCTATAGCTAATGTTAAATCGAGGGATCACTAAGCACTGTCTTAAAATTTGAGTAAGATGCTAAAACTTTTACAGCATAATGCTATTAGTGAGTCTAAAAAAACTAGGGGGTGTCCGTGTCCTGGACACTAGCTGAAAAAAAAAAGTTTTTTTGAACCCCGTAATGTGGATTTATTATAACATAAACTCTTTAGATGTTCATCCATCTTTCCCAAGTTCAAGAATAGCTAAATAATGAGAGAAAACAAAGGAAAAAGTACGAAAAAGGGAAAGAAAATCCTTCATTTCACTGTCTCAAGAGATAAGTTACTTACCGATTCATTTTCTGGAACTTGGTAATTTGAATCGCAGAAAAAAGGATCATTCTTACAAAACTCCTCTAAACTAGTATTTGGATAGCACAAAGTCGGAAATCTTTTGCAGAAAAGTCCAGATTTTATGCTGTAAAGAAGTTTTCTTGACTACGCTTCAAAACATGCAAATAATACAAAAGTTAATTTTACCTTTATATGTTTATCGAAATAGATAAACATATAAAAGGGCAATTCCACGGTGTCGAAAGTAGAATTTGCACGAAATTTACCAATAAAGGTTCATATTTTTTAGAGTTAAAATGGATGAACTGAGCCAATTTTTTTTTCTCAATACTTATGTATGTAGGAACAATATAAAAACTTATAGAATTGCTGAAAAAAATTCAAACTATAAATATTAAAAATAAAAAACCTCATGGTGTCGGACGTAGATGAAAGGGGAACTGAAAATTGACGCACGTTGAAAAAACCCAAGTTTCAGCTTAATGAACAGTTTTCAGATTTTTTGACTACTTGAATGTTGAAAAGTAAAGCTGAAATATGAATAACTTTTCCTTTTTCACTAAATTAATTCACGGATAAATAGCACAATTTTTTTCCCCCTTGGTGTCGGAAGTAGAATAGTTGGTGTCGGACGTAAAATGTGCAAAGCAGACAACATCCGACATAAAAAAAACGTCTTAAAAACTGTTTAACACTTAATTTGTTTATGGAATTATATATTATGGTATTTAAAAGCATAAAAAAGGGGAAAATATGCATAACAGGAGTCTGTGCAGAAATTTTCCCAGAACTCCATTTTTTGTGAAAAATCAAATAATTTTGTGAAAATTGAAATAATTTGAAACTAAAAATTTTATGCAAAACGAATGTAGGGAGGGGGGGGAGGTCATGGCCCAAGTTATGTCATAGAACTTGTTTACAAGGAATTTTTTTCGAGACATTTCTTTGTTTTTCTGACAAAATATTATTCTTCTGGGTGTTCTTGAGGGATTTGGGGGGGGGGAGGGCAGGGGAATCTCATTGCTTTTGGGAAGATGGACACCCCTAATGTATCAATATCTGTATACCATTCCAGGAAATTTGTATTTTAAGTCTTCACTCATAAAATAAGGAAAATACTATAACGAGAACAAGAGAGATTAGACGCATTTTGTCAAGTTTTTTTTTTTTTTTTTTTTTTTTACAATCTCTATGGGAACAACAAAAAACTCAATCTCTAGGGTGAAAAGAAATGAAGATTGATTTGTAGAATTTTAATGAAGAAAAATCTAACTTATTAACAAATAATAAGAAATTTGGATGTTGGTTACAAATTGTTGAAAACGAAACTGAGCATTTCTAGGCACAAACGGGTTGTTGTGAGTTCACCAAAAATACCTGAGAGTTTTTAAGTGAAAACTGGGGAAGGGAGGAGTGTTATTTTTGAACTGAGAACCCTAATGCTTCTTAAATATTCATAATTTTATACATAACTACTTTAATCGCTATTGATAAACATATGAGACTCATTTCTTATCTTCAGATATTTTCCCCAGTCAAAATATTGTGTATATGTTCTTTAAACTTATGTTATGTAAAATATAAATATAAATACATAATTAGGCATGCATAGCATGTGTGAATTATTTAATTTAACCAGGAATTTTCGTATACTTATAAACCTAGTTTCAGTTAGGAAAATATTGGTGTCGGACGTAGAAATTTTTCTGACCATTTATTTAAGCATAACTAGTTTTTTGAAATTTAATTTAAATGATTATTTTTAATTGCATATAAAATCTTTAGTTGCAGACAAAATATTTTGTAAAAATCTCCACTCAGTTTTACATAATATAAACTTTCAGCCAATTTGGTGTCGGACGTAGAATTACAAAAATGCCTTATATGAAAAAATCCCTAAAAATTAAGTTTTTCAGTTAAAGTGCAATTTTTTTGTATATAACTCTTCCAGAGAGCTCTGAGAAGCATATTTTAGAGAGAATATTTGAAAAATGCGACAATGTAAGTATCAAACAGCCATTCTTAAGTCGTATAAAAAAGTTACTCGTAAGAACATGATCATAACAACCTGATTTGAAGCCTCAGAACTCTAATTAATTTTGCTTTTGTTGCATATTTTTGTTATTTCCATACACTTTAGATAATTACCTTTCCATTGATACCAAAATTGTGAGAAAAAGATTATTTTAAAATTCTGCCACCTTTTCCCCTTTTCTGTGGAATTGCCCAAAAGGTAAATAGCAGTTTAAGTGAAACCTCAAAAAATATACCTACCGTACTACCCCGCATTATCCGGCATGCCGGAAAAAAGCGAGGTTGACCAGCATGCCGAGAAATTCGAATTTTCCGGCATGCCGGATAACTCGAGGTTTATTTTGCAACAAAACAAAAGCAAATTTTACCATTCAGTTCCAATCAAAAAGCAAGCCACTGTAGGGAAAAAAATTAATGAATCCCGATAGTAACCTCCTTTCAAAAAAAAAAAAAAAGTGTATTGCATATAATGTGCTTGTTGTTTATGGTAGGTCATTAATAATGGATTTAATTATATGCCAATAATGTAATCAATTCAGAAGCAATCATCGTTACTGCGATTTATTCATATTTTTTCAAAAAAAATATTTTAGGTTTTTTTAGAGAAAATATTTACTAGCAAACTGTTTATAAATGGTAATAAGATATGTATAGAACTTACGTTCATTTTTAAGTTGAACATATATTTTTTATAGTATTTTTTTTCCTAACCTCGATTTTTCCGGCATGCCGGAAAGGACCAGGCAAGTGTTATTGAAAATCTGGTGACCCCCGAATTTTGTGGCATGCCGGATAATGCGGGTTAATACTGTATTTATTTTAGTTTTATACTATACTAGTAATTTTCGACATATTCTACACATTTCTTTTCATATAAAATAAAATCGTGTTTTCTTTTTATAGTTTTTTGTTTCTTTCTTTTTTATTTTATTTTATTTTATTTATTTTATTTATTTTACATAAACGAATAACACACTGTAGAATAAAATCAAAATCATTCATTTTTACCCATTGTAGCTACAGACGGAAAAAGCGGGTAACTCAAACTCATCAGGAAATTCGTATTGCACATCTACAACTGTTGGGTAAGTCCAGTAGACCTCAAGAAAAGAAAATGTCTGCCAGAAGAATCCAATCAAGCAACCACAGAAGACAAACACTTTCAAACTTTTTCGAAATGCGTTTCTTGTTAAAACAATTTGAGGAATTCCAGTTATGAGGGATTTCTTTAAGAGTCTTTTGAATCTTGTCCAGAACTTCATTTTTGGTGTTGATTGTTATGGAGTCTGTAAAAGAAAGAGAAACGGATGCAAGTCTAGGGCTTTGTTATAGTAAAGTTGAAGGTACAGAAGTATTAATGACTTTTTAATACAAATTAGAACATTCGATACATAAGAATTTATACATTCCTCTGCGTTGTATGTAAATTAGGGTAATGACGCTCAACTGGTAATCCCTCTCCCCCATATATCCTTAAATAGAATGATCGCAATTAGTACCGTTATATAGCTAACAATATTATACAGGGTGTATCAATACAGTGTTTACAGACTTTCAGGGCAGATAAAGTACACCTAGACGATGGGAAACCACGCAGCAATGCATGGTCATCACAATGCTGTGATTAGAATCTGCGTAGCCTTCACAATGCTGCCATGTTAGGTTTGCTCCAACTATAGTTATTCATGTTTTCCATCAAGTGAGCGGCATTTCCAGACTTTCACCTATACCACATTCAGACTGTAATTTATTTTAACGTTTCTAAGAGCACAGTTTGAATATTAATTTGAAATATTTCAACCTAATTTAAATGTTTGGAACTGATCAGTATCATTTCGCCGTGAGCTCGTGCAATCTGAGTGGCTTTCAGTTGTTGACAAGAAGTCATCGAGGTCAATAGGATTAGTTAAAATGCGAGAGAGGAAGAACGAAATGGCCTGTCCGAGCTACAAGTTTTTCATGTTAGTTATTGGTGGTGCGTGTTGGTGGATTGTTAAGTAAAAGATATCAGTTAGATTTATCCAAGTTAGGTCAAACAGAGCTCCTGAAGTATATGCACTAGATTTTCCATGCATGTAATACGCTTGAATAGTGTAGAAATTCAATGTTATTTTGTTTTTGGCTTTTTTTTCTTCTTTTTTGCTGATTGAGAGAGTAGAAAAATAACGTTCAGGAAGAAAATCTTTTTTAGGCTATTAGTTATATCAATAAAAGAAACTTTTTAAAGACCGTTGATCAAATTTATAAATGTAGTGATGGTATTTTTATGCATGATTCATTAATAAATGCTTTTAATTTGGAAACAGTAAAATCCGTGAAATTGTCTATAACTTCACCACTAGAGGCCGTGAAAATATTTTACCCGTTAGTGCAAAAGCAAATGAGCTAATGTGTGCATCACATGACTTCCTTTTAGTCAAATTTAACGATAAAAGTGCCTCGGAGTAAGCAAAGAAACACTTTAAATATTTTCTCCCCAAGTTTGTTGCGAACCGAAGCAAAAAAAGAAACGTTTTATACAGATAAAATTTCCCAATATTGGCAATTGCAATGTGGTTCAATGGTTTTCTTTCCAAAAATGGTCAAATTGAAACCAGATTTAAAAAAAAAAAAAACCGCCACATTTACCGCAGAGTTGGCAACAAGACTTGGCGACAGAAGCTTGGCGATAGATCGCCAAGTGTTTGCCAAATTATAACACCACCTGAGTTTGCATTGAAATTAACAATGAAAAAGGTGTAAACGACCCCCTTAGGAACACTTGAATGCAAACAAAAGGGGAGGTGCACAGCTAGACTCCACAGGAGTGTACGTACCAAATTTCAACTTTCTTGAACATGTCGTTTTGGAGTTATGCGAGATGCATACGCACATACTTACGTACATACACGCGTCACGAGAAAACTCGTTGTAATTAACTCGGGGTCGCCAAAATGGATCTTTATGGTGTCTATACGTTATTAGGCATATATCCGCGTGTGGTCGGGTTGAAAAAACAGCTCAACATTCTTTTGGGGTGAGCAAAATGGAAATTAAGGCCGATTTTTGAGTGAATATATATATGGATATATATATATATATATATATATATATATATAGATATAGCTATATATATATATATATATATCTTGGTTGAAATAATTTGAACTGAATGAAATTTACTAAAACGTCAACATTGCTTTTGCATTGGCAATAAACTAACTGACATGTCAGAAAAGGTGTGAAATTTTCAAGGACAAGTATCATCACAGCCATCTGAAATACAAAAACTTTTTATTCAACGAATGGATGCAGAGCTAAGTGGGATTCCTTGGTGTTCAACAGTAGGGAATGAAATTTTCACTCAGTTTAGGGCCTTGTAGTGTTGATTGATGTAGTTTTTTTTTTCTCGGTATTCCTAAATATATTCTAAAATTGAGCCCTCAAGAAAATTTTTTAAATCATTTAATTGAATCATTTTAATTATTGTTTCTTCTCGTTGATATTCAGTTAACGCACACGTAAATGTACAGTGGCTCCCAAAAGTGTTCGTGCACTTTGAAATTTTTTAGTAAAACCAAAATAACTCGAAACTGAATTCGAATATGAAGTCCAATATTTTTTCACATCATTCCTATGTCATTCTAAATACAACCCAGTCTTTTTCAAAATATTGACGGATCTTCTTTTTGAAATGGGTCAAAAAACGAAGAGACAGAGAAATAACACGCCACAAAAGTCATCGTACATCGAATATTTTCAAATAAATTCATGATTAAAATTTTAATCTGCCGTTTTATTACTATTTTTGCACTGTGTTGACCCTGATAAGTGATTTGGCTTTAATTTTTTGTTTATTTATTCCCTAATATTGTGCTTATTACTATAAAATCGCTGGTATTCGTAAAAACCGCAAACACCATTCAAAATTTAAATCTTTTCCCACAGTAGCGGTAAATTGGTTTGAAATGTCTCTAAATTAGTTAATTTATTTGTTTGTATAGTAAAGTGCTTGATAAAATTCTTTAAAGAAAGGAATCGGACTTAAAACAAGGAAAGAAAAGGTCAACCGGCAAAGTTGGCAAAACGTGATCGGAGATTTAAAGTTAAAAAATTTATGAAAAATACACGTTTGAGTGCTGTAAAAGTTTCTGAAGAGTTAAATGAAACTTTTTACATTTGATTTTCACCTAAAATTGTTCGCCAAGTTCTCTGATTAGCTTGAGTAAATAGGACCTCTTCTCACAGAAATTTTCTTGGTCGTGCGAAAAACAGAATGCTTACGCTTTTCTTCACAAAATCAATGATAAATAAGCTCAAAACGTTTTAGAATTACTTCTTACTTATAGATCAAAATGAATTCAACATTTTTGGTTAAATTGTTGTATAATTGTAAGTAGAAGAAAAAATTAGGAAATTAATCTTAAGAACTTAATTGGATCAGTTAATCAGGACGGTGGAGGTGTTCTAGTGTGAGAGTGCATATCAGCATCAGGACTTGGTAGTTTGGAATTTTTTGATGAAATAATGAATCATTCCGTTTCTTTAAATATTTTAAAAACCAATTTTAAACTCTTAGCATAAAATTTCGTTATCGGAAACAACTTTGTTTTTATATCAAGATAACGATAAGAAGCACACGGTTTTCAACTTTTGCGTCTAGCGCCTCGAAAATCGCCCTAAAGTTTAGAAAATACACCTTCAATCTCCAGATTTGAACTTAATGTAACGTATTTAGAAATATCTGGAGGCTAGATTACGAAAATATGGCTTTAAAACGAAAATAGAGCTAGAAGCAGTAAGACTCAAAGTGTGGTTGAACACTTACTCAAAAATTACGCAAAAAAAAAAGAAAGAAAAAGTATGAAATCTATTCCCAGACGTTTAAAAGGTGTTATGAATACTGTATGATATTCTACTAATTAATAACTTAATAAAAAGTTAGATTATTCAATAATATGAAGACATTTCATAAAGTGTACGAAGACTTTTGTGAGATAAATTTTCCGGTACTTTTTGGTTTTTGATTTTTTAAAAATTACGTTTTAATATTTTTAAAAAACCTTGCATGTAGTTTTGTTAAAAATTGATCATAGATCTTATAATTAAATACCTATTCCGAAATATTAATTCTAACCAATGGATTGGGGCCTATTTCGTTGAAAGTCACAGGTGTACAAATACTTTTGGGAGCCACTGTATGTAGTTATCTCATGAACAAATTCAACTTATTACCATTTTAACATTTAACGATGTGCACCTTTTTTCTTTCAAGAATTTGTTTTTTTTTTTCAATTAATATATTTTTATTATTCAACTTAGTTATTTCCATTTCCATCTACTTGAAATCATAATGTAGCATCGTAAAAATTGCTAATTTCTCTTAGAGATATAGAACATACCTCTTAATGCTACAAATTTAAAATTTTTAAAAAGGGAAGAAAACAACCACAGTTCGAAAATTAAAACAGGGGGAAATTAAATCACCAAAGGATAAAAGTGAACAACTGTATCGATGGTCCTCCTGATGATTGTTGTTGTTGACAACTGTTGTTTTATTATTATTGTTATTCTGATTGTTGCTTTTGCCGTTATTATTTTTATTGCTGTTATTTTTGTTATTATTACTACTATTATCATTACTATTGCTATTTTTGTTGTTTACTGATGCTATTGTTCTTACTAGTAGTGTATTTTTAATTTTGTTGTTAGTATTATTGTTGTGGTTATTATTATTATTGTTATTGTTATTATTATTGTTATTGTTATTATTATTGTTATTGTTATTTTTATTGTTGTTTACTGATGACATTGTAATTACTATTATTATTGTGGTTATTATTGCTGTTGTTTACTGATGATATTGTTATTGCTATTATTGCTATTGTTATTAATGTTGTTGTTATTATTACTTGTATTGCTGTTGTTATTATAGTTATTATTGTTGCTACTATAGTTATTATTGCGATTGTTTTTATTGTTACTCCTATTGTAATTACTATACTGTTGTTATTGTTGTTGTTCTGAACCATGTATAAGCAGAGACGATGAAATTACGTGTAGCACTTTTCTTATAATTGGTTAAGGCAAAATATTTAAACTGCTGCATTTGCTAACAAATACATTTCATGATTGTGATTTTTCTTCAAATAATACGATTGTAAGTATAAACATTTTTGAAATGCTTTTTGAAAATACAGGTGGCAATTTCAAAAGAGTTTTTTTTGTAACGAATCAAAGTTTAAATACACATTACAATTTAAAAGTTAAATCCGGGTTCCAATTCTTTAACTGGCCTTTTCTGAAGTTCCATAGGAGAAGATTTTGACAGAAAAGAATTATGATTTTAACTGTATGTAGGCTAAAGTTACGTCACTTGGTTTGGCGACTTGTTTGCTTTCTACCTTGACAATACTTAATGCGATTGGCGATATTTGCAAGTATTATAGCACCTCTATAATTTAGAAATTGAAATCGTTGAATATAACAAACTGCAAAATGTTTGTTTTGTAATAGCGATTTAAATTGCCAAAAAAAAAAAAATAAAAATAAGAAGTGCGTCAAGTGACATACATTTAACAGAAAAGTATCCGAAAACCATTGGCAAAATTTTAAGCTCTCACGAAAAATTCTTCCAGATTTCTTAAATTTTGACAATGTTCTTAAGTTGAATTAACAAATAAAATAGCTACAGTCGAACCCGCTTATTAGAATATTGGTTAAAAGAATATCCCGCTTAATGTAATACATTTTCAATGTACCAAGCCATAGTAATTTGTTATTTTGATCCCGAATAATGGAATATCCTGTTTATTAGATTATTTTATTTATTTAGTTATTTATTTTTGTGGCAAATCGGCTATTCCATTAAGAGGGCTCGACTGAACAGTGCTGGCCAAATTATTAGACTAAGACTGTTTTAAAAGCAAATTCTTTATTGATTACATAACTATAGACACATTAACGAACACTGAGATAATCATCTAATATTTAGTATGCATTCCCTTGTTCTTGATGAGCATTTTAAGTCTTTTTGGCATACTTTTCACAAGGCTTACACCATATCTTAACTTTTTAAAAAAGAGGTAAAAAATTGTTTATACTCACTATTATATATACTCACATACACATATTCACTAATTACCTAAAACTAACTTTAAATATAATAGAACAAACACACTAATAAAAAGAACTAGAGAACTGTTTAAGCTGATTGAAGTTATGTTTCTGGTAGGTAGATAAACAAAGAACATAAACAAAGCAGACAGTGTTGCCACCTGCAAACATTAAATTATGCTAAAATAACGTAATAATCAGTGTACAGTATGTACTGTACCTTAACAGTAAAATAAATAGTATTTTAGTACAAATAGTGTACAAAAAAACAAAAAAAAATTCTTTAGTCTAATAATTTGACCAGCACTGTATAATAATTCTAAAATACGTACCATATCTCTGTGAAGAACAATTTAAATGATCCCAAACTTTAAGTATTGTGATATGAGATAGCTAGGATTTTTGAATTTAGTATAGCGAAATAAATAAGTTCAATAAGCGCAAGTTCAAAAAGAAAGGTAAAAAGAACTGATTTGTTTCTTTCTTTATCTTTCTTTAGAGATGTCAAAAATATTGACAAATAAATGGAATTGTCATTTGTATGTTTCTAGATCAAAAGCCATGGGCCATTCGTTTATGGAGAACGTGAACGAATTCTTGAAATCAATATAAAAAATAAAAAAAACTGGTATTTTAGTAAAAACATCAACCTTAGCATTTAGCTTTTTTCGGTACAGTATTTTTTTAAGCATTCACATGAATTAACATTAGCCCTATAAATCACAGAGCTTGGTAAATGGAAGTGAAAACGGAATCGAAAACTTTTTCTATTTCTATTACTACTATATTTTGAAATGCACCAGCAAAATTAAATTCTACATTTCATGTTAAACAACGACCCCTACTTGCAGTTGTATTTTACTTAAGTTTGGGAAAACAATGTAGTTTGAAAGTAAAGTTTTCATCTCCCCTAAAACATTATCCCCCTTATTTATCAGATGGAAAAAAAAATATTTTTATCAACAGAAGAAAAAAATTATAATGCATTAACTCAACGTCAACTTTGAGTAAAATTAAACGCTTAGTTTGCACAGTTTCCTCAAAATACTGTTCCTATTGGTACTTCTATAAAATATCATTAAAAATTAGAACGAAATTTTGATTGCATTCATTGAACGAACAATAAATAACTCTGAGACAATAATACCATGTTTATTTCTAGGATATTATTAATACAGTTAAGGAAATTCTTTTTAAACATTTAAAAATCAGTAAATTTTCAAAATGAAATTATCCTTTGATTTTCCATTATAATGAAGATATTGCAGTTGATTTTTCTTCTTCAAACATTTCTTTCCTGAAATTGTTCTTCTTTTTAGTGTTCTTCCAAAAAATTTCGCAACCACGTAGAATGATTCCAAGACGTCTGTCACAGCCAAAAGCGAAATACCAAGCCAAACTCCAAGATAGCCACCAATATAACCAAAAAGTTCAATAGTCTGTAAAAATAATAGTAATAATCTAATAATAATAATAACAATAATATTAATAGCAAAATTAATTCTAAATTTTAGATTAATATTCAAGACACTTAAGTTTTTGTGATCACACTGACCAAACTTTGAGGCAACTTAACTTAAAACTTAAACTGTATAACAAAAACTTAAACTTCAACTTAAATAAGTTTATACTATTTGAAGAGGCTGCACTACACGCCTCTAGAACAGATACTTTGGTGGTTTCTAGTTCTTTCAAAATTATATTACTTGTCCTCTAATTACTTTTTCTAAGAATCTGAAGTCATGTTGCTATGTATCGGAGGAAACCTAATATTTTCCGATCCGAAACATTAACGCAAATAAAACTATTTACAATCTCAAGAAGTCTTCTGAGGTAAATTTAAGGAATTATTGGAATCCGTGTCATTGAGAAATAGCTAAAATATAAAAAGTAAAAATATAATTTTTAATGGAGTTCTTAAAGTGTTATAATTAGTAGTAATAGTACTAGTCCTATTATTTACCTTTTCGACTAATTTAAATTTTCTAGTTCAGTGTCAATTTAATTTAGTAGCATTTTGCTTCTTTATCATTTTGCAAGTTAGAAATAAATTTTTGAACAATTCCCGAGAAAAAT
The DNA here is from genome assembly GCF_026930045.1 of Uloborus diversus. Taxonomy (NCBI): domain Eukaryota; kingdom Metazoa; phylum Arthropoda; class Arachnida; order Araneae; family Uloboridae; genus Uloborus; species Uloborus diversus. The sequence goes on along the minus strand of NC_072731.1, from coordinate 239,212,446 downwards.
ACCTGATACTTCGGAGAATAGGCATACTCTTTTACTTCCATTTTATTAAAAACAATAGTCACCACAGAAGTACACCTGGAAAAAAATTAATTTTTAATTAGCGTAAAACGCAATTTCATCATATAGGCTATCGAAAGCAACTTTGCTTTGGCGTTGTCCTGCCGGCAAGGAGGTTTAAGACCATTGCAAATATTTTTTTTAATTAAATGAGAGAACTTGCATTGAATAAATATTAAATATGCATTACGTTTAATCAAGGATTTAGTAACATAAATTCCTATGATGATTAGAGATTTTGCTTTTAATTACTTGGACCTCATTAATAATCATGAAAAATAATAATATTAAATGAAAAAAAATATTTAAAAAAAAAATGGTTACTCACTCGTTGATGTTAACCGGCTTGTCCTACAAAAAATAAGAAAACATTTAATTGGAAGTTTAAAAAAATAAAAAATATACGAGTATGTATCTTATAATATGCAAACATATGTTACCGCTAAAGCATGAAATGCGTTATTTTATTGAATACCTAGTTATTTCATGGAATAACTGATCATGTCCGTTAAAGTGTAAAACTCTCTTGTATTTCATGGTTTAACTAGTTATTTCATAGAATAACGATCTACAGCCCGTTAAAATGCAAAATAATTTATGTCGTATATCTTGCACGAAAAATACATTTACCTTCCACCCCAAACCACTTCCAAAAATGTTCGTGTAAAACCCAGTGTGTCAACAAAAAATGTTTTTGTTTTAAAAATAATGTTCTTTGTAATTCCAAGTGTCATTTTAGTAATCCCTGTTGTAACAAATGATTTTACGGTACGTTTCCATATATACCATTTATACGCTGCATAAATTAGATAAATTGCTTCTTTTTCATTTTAAATGTCTATCATTAGTTCATTTATAGAATACCTAGTTATTTCATTTTAGATAAATTGTTTATTTTACACTTTAACTGTCTCTCATTAGTTAATTTATAAAATTCCTAGTTATTTTATAGAATAACTAGTTAAAGTGTCAAAGTAACAACATATTACACACATCAACGGACACGATCAGTTATTTCATGGAATAACTAGGTATACGATAAAATAACTGCATTATATACTTTAAAGTAACATATGCTATATATCAATAAATATATCATATGAGATGCAGGTCATTGATTTTATTAAATCCTTTAAAAAGAAAATCATACATTATGCCTAACTTAATCACAAAATAATTGAAGGAGTTAAAAAGAAACATTTGAGTTTTATCAATAATCCGGTTAACAAATTCTCAAAATAAAATTTTGACCATTATGACTTTTTTCGTATGTTGCTTTTTTTGTAAACGTGAACTTTATTTTCTCTAAACTAACTATCAAAGCTTTAAATTTTGAATATAGACGTCTGATATCCTTCTCATTAAGACAATGACGTTTTGAGATGAAATAATACCTTATTTGTTGTAGATAAATTAATAGATTAGGATAATCTATACTGCCTCTGATCAAAGGTAAATCACAATATCTTCGGATAGTAAGTCGTTTCTGCAGTTTTATGCTTGACTTTGGTTCGAACATAAAACTGCAAATCGTGGTAATCCGAAATAAAGCAATTCACGTGTTTTACGAGCAGTAAAAGTACATAATAGCCAATGATCGAGTAACGCGCGAGTTTCAACCATGAGACTCATATTCAGTAAATTACCGCCCAATAGCCAGGGCTAAAGCAGAAATACATGAAATACACCGCCAGCTCAGTCATTTCCAGCCGAGGACTGCAGTTTCGTGCTTATTAGCACTCATCAGCCCGGCATAGGAAAGTGACTGAGCTGGAGATAAAAAACCTCTTAAGGAAGCCAAGAGTGCCAAACAAACTGGTAGCTAATATAGAATTAGCGCAGACCAGACGAGTGACCGAAACTTGATTATGTGTTTTTGAAATGTTTAACATGCAGAGAAAGGCTTTATTGTAACAAGGCTGAACTCGATCCATCAACTTAACAGTTTTACTGGTAAGACAGTGTCATTTCAGGGGAATGAAGAAATGAAAAAATGGTCAACAATGAACGCTACCTACTAGAGTTTAGGGTTCATCCATTGGAGAATGATTAAAAAATTGCTTTTTTTCGTACGAACGAATCTAGGCATCTTTTCGTCACTTACTACACTGAAGCCCGAAAAAATATTGCATCCAATAGAGTTTCTTAGAAGTTTGGGTAATAAATTAGAACACTTGGAATAAATGTATCGCATATTTATTCCAAGCTCAAATCCCGTCATACTATCAAAGAACCAGTTCAATAATACAGATGCTATCCTCATCCAATGATCGAGTAACGCTCTTGACGTCATCAACAATGAAACTTGCGCCACGACATGATAATTTGATAATATGTTTTGGTAATGTTTGAAATGCAGGGAAATGTATTTTGACAAGGCTGAACTGGATCCGGTAACTTAACTGTTTTACTGGTAAAACTGTCATTCAAGGAGAATGAAAAAACAAAACGAAAAAGTGGTCTACAATGAACGCTATTTACTGGAGTTTAGGGTTCATCCACTGGAGTTAGGGTTAAAAATTCAACTATCAAAATATCACCAAGCAGGCAATTGCTTCGTTCAAATGTAGAAGCAATTTTCATCCGTCATACCTTGACGGGCGATTTTCTAGTTTTTGATAAAAACTTCGAAAGCGACTTACTTTCATGAAAAACGAGGCGTGCTCTTCCACAGTGGTTATTATGTCTTCACGGCTAAAGGAAACAGAACAGACTTTTGTTAGAAAAAAGCATTGATAAAAACTTTTGAAATTTTTAGACAATGAAAATGGATATTTGGTAGTGAGTTCGGACTCTCAAAAAAATATAAAACATGTAATGGCTCTTTTATTCTAGTGGGCAAAGAAGTTTCAGAAAACGTAAATCAGAATCATTGAATTTTTTCGTGTAACCGGAAAAGGTGTAAATATGGGCACCGCTCTTTTATTTTACTTAAAGCTACATTAATTTCTTTCATTCAAGATTTTGGACCTTTATTAGCAACTGTGACACGTTTGATAATTAAATAGAGTCAAATTAATCATTAATATCAAATGTCACCAAAAACGAAGATTGGCCTAAAGCTTATAAAAACGCTTCAAACAAAGTCTGCAAATATAAGACCTCTGAAATTTTTCTAAAAAGCTGTTTTATATAATTTAAAATAGAATAAAATGATATAAAACTGATAGAGAATGCATTCATTACAAAAAAGACATTTATACAGAAATCGCAACCCTATCTGAGTCGATCAGTTCCGTCCAATCAAAGTGTGTCCCCGCTTGGCACAGAATTGAATCCACGCTTCTCCATGAATGTGTTCAGAGAACTTTCCTTCGCAGAAGATGCAAGGGATCGTTCACACAAATATTGTCATGACTAGAGGGAGGAGGCTGTCTTATTGCATACTTTCATGAAACAAAAAATATGATACCACGCATTTTGATTGCAATAAAAACATTTTTAATAACAATATATTTGTGTTATATTGCGTGACATCAGACAAAGGGAGGATAAGGGGTAAGGTGATGTGTCACACTTTGTGACAAAGGGGGTAGGGGTTAGAATTCTGAAAAAAAAAGGTGTGACTTCATTTATGGACAGTCCCCAAGCTGCATCGTTCGAATTTGCTTGTCCCCTTGTTTATATCCATGATGATATCGTCGCTGTCTACTTGGATATCGTGACAGTAGCCTTATAAGCTTCATGAAGAATAACCCTTTGGAATAACAATGTATCAGGGATTAAGTAGACCCTGGTTTTACGCGGGGGTTTTATGGAAATGCCGCGTAAATCAAACCGCGTAAACTGAGATCTAATACTAGTATTAAAATATAGGTTAGGTTCCGTAGATAAAAAAAAAAGTCATTTAGTGACGAATAATTGTATAATAAGTTTAATGTGTACTTATATCGGTTTCGATGCACAACATGCATAAAGAAAACATAAATTAATTCCTTGTTCTGTTTATAAAAAGGAGCTGGTCTTTTGGTAGCCATCAAGAATTTTTCTCTGTAGTTCTTTGCAGAGCATTAACATATCCATGATCACTTGCGTCATTTCCAACATAGAATCTTCCTTCATTAACAAATCAGAAAGATCATTTCTATTGCCTAGGAATAGCTCAAATTTTTCAATGTGAACGTTTTTGGTTGTGTGTCATCGATGTCGGTATCCTCGTTGGGTTTTTCATCCTTTGTCACTCTTAAAAGCTCTTCTTCCAGTGAGTTCTGAACTGTGTGAGTTAAATAACTTTACTTCTGGAAAGAGCTCTGGAACCAAGCGCATAAAATGCCTCCAGTGGCCCTAGCTCGGTTATTAGCACGCCAAAATGCAGTTTATTACTTGTCATCTACAATCTCAGGAGTTGGATTTTGAAAGACAGGGAAATGTTATCTTTGCATTGCTGCATCCACGTAAAACCGAAACTCATCCGAGGAAAATAAACTAAAGGTGTCAAATCTTAAACCGCGTATAATCGAAACCGCGTAAAATAAACTCGCGTAAAACGAGGGTCTACTGTAATTCTTTCTTTCTCTTTCTTAATCTAGTCGACAAGATCCTCACGACACACGTGATCTCACTTGGTTAACTTTTACTTTTAGTTTTAGAAGATACGGTGGGGGCGGTGTGAATAATATCGGGGATCCACACAATGGCAGGCTGTTATAAGTTAGGTCCGCCTGGGATAAAGTTAAATTTTAAAACATGCATAGAAAAGATGAAACATATGACTTACAGACAACCTCTATTGCATGCATTGTTGCATTTTCTTGCAAATACTTTTGTATTAGCGGCTGTAAGAAAAGAAAAATTTTGTTTGAGATTTTTTCCTGAAAGTGTTGTTAACGTTTGAATATTTCAGGTTGCAAACATTACTAAACAAAAGAAAAAGTAGTATGTTGTGGCCATCACGAAACTTTCTTCTATATTTTTCTTTTTTTTTTCTGATCCCCCCCCCCCCATGCTTGAAGAGGAAGCAATATTCCCAACAAAAACAAAATTACACATGCAAAAACTTGACGACCATCCCAATGTCTGAATTATTGCAAAAGCAAAGCAAAGAGCGAAAATTGAAAGTTATTTTAAAAGCCTTGCTTGAATTAATTACAAATATTTTATTTGTTAACAAACATGAGATGGCAACAGTTAAACATTTTAAATCATTGAGATAATATTTCCGATCATTTCCATTCAATTAAAATCACGAGAAATACGCAGACGACAATCTATTACGATTTATCTTTCTTATTGTTGCATTAATAAAGCTATTTTTATTCGCTAAAAAAATAATGATAATAAAAATAAATCAGCACCTCTTGGTGCGATTGGCGCCAAAATTGAACCAAAGCCTGTTTACATATGGATTCACATATATTCCAAATTTCAACCAGAACGTAGCATTACTTCTTGAGATAGGGCACTCACAATGGAAAAAAAGAACGGGCGATTGCGCTACCCCCTTTTTAGCTGTTGACACCAAAATAAAATCAGCTTTTATACCCACTAAGGGCTACTTGCCGATAAATTTTTCTTTCATTCCGTTCATTATTTCTTGAGATACAGCAGTCACAATTGACGACAAAAAACGTTCTATAGCTCAACCCCCGTTCGAGTTATTGACACCAAAATTGAATCAGCACCTGTTCCTGTTACTGGCAATATATGGACCAAATTTTGTTTGATTCCGCCAGTTACTTCCTGAGGAATAGCAATCACGCGTAACTCAAAAAACGTCCCATTGCTCAACCCCTCTTGGATGAATTCGCGCCAAAAACCAATGGGCGCAAGTTTACATAGGGGCACATATGTGTACCAAATTTCGTTCGATTTCATGCGGTAGTTTTTGCTGTAGAGCGGCCACAAAAAACTGGTCACACACAGACGTGACACACATACACACACACACATACACACACACACACACACACACACACACACACACACACAGACAGACAGACAGACATTTTCCAAAAATAGTCGAAATGGACTCAGCACACCTTAAAACGTTCGAATCCGTCAAAATTCGAAATTCGAAAATTTGCACAAATCCAATACTTTCTTCTATATATTAGATATAGAAGAAAGTAATAACTAGTATGTTGTGGCCATCACGAAACTTTCTTCTATATTTTTCTTTTTTTTTCTGATCCCTCCCCATGCTTGACGAGGAAGCAATATTCCCAACAAAAACAAAATTACACATGCAAAAACTTGACTACCATCCCAATGTCTGAATTATTTTAAAAGCAAAGCAAAGAGCGAAAATTGAAAGTTATTTTAAAAGCCTTGCTTGAATTAATTACAAATATTTTATTTGTTAACAAACATAAGATGGCAACAGTTAAAAATTTTAAATCATTGAGATAATATTTCCGATCATTTCCATTTAATTAAAATCACGAGAAATACGCAGACGACAATCTATTACGATTTATCTTTCTTATTGTTGCATTAATAAAGCTATTTTTATTCAAAAAAAAAAATCAACACCTCTTGGAGCGATTGGCGCCAAAATTGAACCAATGCCTGTTTACGTATGGATTCACATATGTTCCAAATTTCAACCAGAACGCAGCATTACTTCTTGAGATAGGGCACTCACAATGGAAAAAAAGAACGGGCGATTGCGCTACCCCCTTTTTAGCTGTTGACACCAAAATAAAATCAGCTCTTATACCCACTAAGGACTACTTGCCGATAAATTTTTCTTTCATTCTGTTCATTATTTCTTGAGATACAGCAGTCACAATCGACGACAAAAAACGTTCTATAGCTCAACCCCCGTTTGAGTTATTGACACCAAAATTGAATCAGCACCTGTTCCTGTTAATGACAACATATGGACCAAATTTTGTCTGATTCCGCCAGTTACTTCCTGAGGAATAGCAAGCACGCGTAACTCAAAAAACGTCCCATTGCTCCACCCCCCTTGGAGGAATTCGCGCCAAAAACCAATGGGCACAAGTTCACATAGGGGCACATATGTGTACCAAATTTCGTTTGATTTCATGCGGTAGTTTTTGCTGTAGAGCGGCCACAAAAAACTGGTCACACACAGACGTGACACACACACATACACACATACATACACACACACATACACACACACAGACAGACAGACATTTTCCAAAAATAGTCGAAATGGACTCTGCACACCTCAAAACGTTCGAATCCGTCAAAATTCGAAATTCGAAAATTTGCACGAATCCAATACTTTCTTCTATGTATTAGATATAGAAGAAAGTAAAAAGCATAAAGGCTTTCAAGAAATATTTATTAGACAAACAGTTTCGATATTCAAGTCATCTTTCTTCCAAGCAAGAGGTATCAACACATTTATGTACTAAATTGGGCACTTTATGAAATAAACTTAACGTAACTGAATTCTCACATGATGGCAGAAGATTTTAAAGTGTCGTGAATTTTTGTTGAAAGTACAAATATTTCGAGAAGTATTTATAGTACGAACATTTTTTTTATTGCCTATTTAATTATAATTGTCTAAAAGCAATAAGAAATCAAATTAAAATAGTTAAAAATTTCAGAAACTATAACGTTACAAATGTAAAGTGAAACATCAAAATACTTTGAAAACTTCATAATTACAAGCACATTATTTTTTTAATATCAATTAAATGCCCTTAATTCGAAAAAAGGTTTACGAAAATAATTTAAATTCAAAATAAGTAGTTAGTGTGCTTGATTGTAACAAAAGTCTCACTTTCAAAATGCAATAGAAAAGAGCCACTGGTCAGAATGACTTCAAATTCAAAATGAAATACTTAAAAAAGGAGAAAATAGTATGGAATAGGAAAAAACACATTCCAAAGTTTATGAACCTTACAATGAAGTACTGCGGTTTACTTCCAATACTCTTTTACGAAAACGACAGCTGTTGCGAGCATATTTAAAGAAATTGCTATCATTAAAAAATGAAAAAAGAATGTTGCTCAATGTCTGTCAAGGATCTGATGGAATTGATCAAGAAATTCGAAACGACAAGTTCTTTTGAGGTTTCATAAACCTCAAAGAGGGACGCTTCGACGTCAATAGAAAATATGACCTCAAGGTGTTCTTACAGAATGACATTTCTTTTTTGCGATTCAATTTTCCCTTTCTCCTAAAGGGTGGCCCAAAAGTTCACCCTTTCACTTTCAACATTGTCAATTGTACTTGGGTACGAAATTTTATTTCCAGGTAAGTCACAAGAGTCATAAACATCCATGTCGTAACACAAGTGAATTCTGCACCATGTTCTCGTAGATGTCTTGCAGAGTTTCGAGGATTCAGAGATGATTTTCTGAAAAGCGTCTGCGAGAACATTGTGCTGAATTCAGCTATGTTACTACATAGATAGTGTTTTGTCACAATCTATATAGATCTAAGTATCTATGTATAGCGTTTTTCCAATGTTTATAACTCTTAAACATTGTCTTTAGAGTCATATGCATCCATATCGTAACACAAGTGAATTCTGCACCATGTTCTCGCAGATGTCTTGCGGAGTTTCGAAGATTCGAAGATGTTTTGCCGCAAAGCATCTGCGAGAACATTGTGCAGAATTCAGCTATGTTAATACAGATACAGTGTTTTGCCACTATCTATGTAGATCTATGCATCTATGTATAGTGTTTGCCAATGTTTATAACTCTTAAACGTTGTCCTAAGAGTCATATACATCTATATCGTAAGACAGCTGAATTCTGCACCATGTTCTCGCAGATGTCTTGCGGAGTTTCGAAGATTCGAAGATGTTTTGCCGCAAAGCATCTGCGAGAACATTGTGCAGAATTCAGCTATGTTAATACAGATACAGTGTTTTGCCACTATCTATGTAGATCTATGCATCTATGTATAGTGTTTGCCAATGTTTATAACTCTTAAACGTTGTCCTAAGAGTCATATACATCTATATCGTAAGACAGCTGAATTCTGCACCATGTTCTCGCAGATGACTTGCAGAGTTTCGACGATTCAGAGATGTTTTGCCGAAAAGCATTTGCGAGAACATGGCGCAGAATTCAGCTGTGTTACGACATGGACAGTGCTCTACCGATGTTTATGACTCTTAAGACTTTAAGATAACTTTATGCAACAAACATTCCCTCATTGTTAACACAATGCTGAGGAAAAAAAGAAGAGTACGCTCAGTTTCGGACCGCCTTGTATATTCAATTCAAGTTCAAAGTGGTAATTTCAATGGTTCTTTTTATTCAAAATTTTAGAAATGAGACTTTCCACTTCGAAAACTTTCAAAACTTTTTCAAATCATGGTGCATTTTAGTTAAATCAACTAAAGTGCAAATAGTTAGTAGAGGAAAAGTAAAGCATACATACGGATGTCACATATCTTTTCCATGTTGGGATAAGATACAATAAATGGATCCACACACCTCGATTCAGATAACGAAGTATTTAATATGCATTCTTCTCTGCATTGCTGAAACATAGAATCAGAGAAGCAACTAAATCAGACTAGCATGTCTATTTAAACCCCTATAGAGATAAGGGACCATTCATTATTTACGTAAGGATCCCGAGGGGGAGGGGGGTTGGAAAAATCTCTACACATCCTTACTTGGGGGGGGGGTCAAACCCATTCTTACGTAATGTTTTCCAAGCTGATAACTTTACATTAAAAATCGCGCTTTCAAGTAAGGGGTTTGGCAGGGATGATATTTCATTTGCGTCTGGAAGAGTAAAAACGTATTAAGGATAAGCTGTTTTTTATTTGTTTCACAAAGAATGAATAGTGTAAGGTGTAATAAAAGAATTGTACTATGTATGGCATGTTTTATTTTTAATTAGTATCGCATCATATAAACAAAAATGTCGAAAAAACATTCAGTCTAGATTCCAACTTTTTAGTAAATATTTCTGTGCACAAACAGATTTAATTTAATAATAGTGAGTTTAATAACGAATCCAGTGTGATGCAAGATCCGTTATTTTATAATTTGGAAAACTAAATGGAATCTTACGTAAGAATAGGGAGGAGGGTTGTGAAAAATCTTACGTACCCTCTTACATAGGGTGAGGGGGGATAAAAAACTGCCAAAATCATCCTTACGTAATTAATGAATATCCCCTAATACCAGTTATTTAACTCCACTAAATTCAAAAGCTGGTGGTACAATATCAGACATAACACTTAAATTTGTCAAAATAACATCAAAGCTTTATGCAAAAGAATTAAGCAATGGTCGCCTCTATGTGTAATAACCACTAAGGCTTGAAAGAGGACTAGAGAATATTTTCACGCATGTGCCAGCATATGCAGCACAGGATAATATGCTCCACCAGTTATCCTTTAGTAACTCTAAAGGACACTCTAATTGGTAGTAATTCCAGTTGTGTCTTAATAAGGACCCCGCAGTCCTAACAATACCAATCTTCGCCTTACTGGGTTAGTCTACTTTCTAGGGTTATCAAATCACAGAAAAAAAAAAAAAGACAGCGATATTTTTCTTTTCGGTTTCCTGAACTATCTAAATAAAGTTGGATTTTTAGAAAAACTAGCAACTTTTTTTGGGGGGCCGTGGTAGCCTGATCGGTAGGGCATTGGACTCGGGGCCGGAGGGGCTCGGGTTCGATCCCCGCTGGTCGAAGACCCACCGTCGTCATTAAAGGGGACTGGGCGACGTTAAATATGCTCGTGGTCTCAATGTCCTCCAAGTGAAACGATACCTCTGGGGGTGCTAGTACCAGGTAGCTATTAGCTCTTGGACTAGTTCTAAATTCTCATTAACTGTTCGATCCGGTGATGGTGCTGCCATCTATCGGTATATAAAATAATGGAGGCAAGGCACATAGTATGCAGTCCTCGACATAAATACAGTTGTAGTCAGTTGTGACTCTTGAATAGAATAGAACTTTTTTTTTTCTAATGAACTACAGTGAACCATGAGCAAACAAAATTTACTGTAAAATAAGATTAGGCAGTTTTGTACAAGATTATTGTAATAACTGTTGCTACACTTTTGATAACGAACTGCTTGTTGATAACACTTTATTATTAGATGAAATACACCACCAACTCAGTCATTCCAGCCGAGGACTGCAGTTTCGTGCTTATTAGCACCTATCACCCTGACATAGGAAGTGACTGAGCTGGAGGTGGAAAACCTCTTAAGAAAGCCAAGAGTGTCAAACAAACTGGTAGCTAACATAGAATCAGCACTGACCAGAAGAGTGACCGGAGCAATGGTTCGGTTCAACTCGGCTGGAATGACTGAAATGGCGGTGTATTTCATGTATTTATTCCTTAGCCCTGGCTATAGGGCGTATCAGTAAGTTTTATATATGGCCTAATATATAAAACTTACTGAAAATACTTTACTATTCACTTGGCTTTCTGATGACGATAAAATCACGAGCTAGCAAATTTTTTGCTGACCAACATAGAAAAAATGGGATTATCCTTATTGGTCAACACGGCCTTATTTATCGCACCCACTTTACTCCTCTTAACTAAATCATTCTCAAGTTTTTTATTCATCTTCCACTTTTGAAGTAATTGCAACTGGAAAGCGAACAGCGCTAAAGGAAGCTTTTAATTTTGAAACGTTTTGTGAAAACCGAAACTGTTCTGGTAATAGTTACATCGTAAATCAAAATCTATTCGATTTATAACCAAAGGATCATTCTACGAAAAAATCAACCGCTTGTCTTGCACATAACGATTCACATCTTATATAATTAAAAACTGAACGTATGTACCTATGTATCTATGTATGATGTATGTATATTCTTTCATTATTCCATATTTATTCCAAGTTTCTTCTCCCGAACGACAGTGAACTGACCATCGAACCAGGTATCGATGGATTCGAAATCTTCCCGTCTTTATGTTTGGCTATTTAAAATAATCCACCGACAGTAATTAACGGAGATTTCAATTAAAAACTATTAATTATGACACTTAGATTTCGGCATAAAATCCATATATTTCGAAAGCCATTCAAATCAATATTCAGCGCTTCATCTCAACTTTCCGCAACAATGCTTTTATTAAAATTTATAACGTTAAGAAAATCATATTGAAAAGAAATATCTGTTGTCCTTTTTTTTCTCGAATATGAACAAATAAAATTCTGGTTTTTGTTTAAGGCTTTTCCTGTAATCGGGAGACTTAAATGTTTTCTTTTTGGTTATTTTCCTGCAATCTGCCGCAAAATTTTACTGATTTTTTTTTTTTTTTTTTTTTTTTGGTTGAAGTCTGAGTGTTGAACACGCGTCACTTAACATAACTTTTTTTTTCCAAGTGGACCGTGCAAAACCGGGCGTCGAAGCTAGTATTTTATTAAAGAGAAATAATTTTAAAGGATAATGACGAAATTTTTTGATTAAAATATTGCACAAACATTTGTAATTTGTTAAGCAGAAAAAAAAATTTCATAAATATATTAAAATATTATTTTTAATGATATATATGAGGCGTCACATGCGAGACAAAATGACCGCTTTCCGAGGAATGGCCCCAAATCATCATCTTTTAAAATACAATAGCGTAAAAACGTTTATCAACTATACTGCCGTGCTAAGCACAAAAGTGATATCTGCAGTCGAGCTCCAACTGAGATGTTGCGTTTTAAAGTTTTACGCTTCCATGTATTTGATTCAGATGTCACTTTTCCAGAATTTGCTTTCAAGTATATTCCGTTCTCAAATGACCATGCACAGTTTTTTGGTAAAATACGTTACAAAGTATACAAGCAACGATAAAATTAAAAATTTTTAAAAATCCGACTGAGTTGCAACTGTACAATCAAGAGGGAAAATGGAAAATCTTTTTAAAAGCCTTATATTATTAAAAATCAATGTCAAGTATTTTATTTGCTACTAGTGGTACCCGCACGGCTTTGCCCGTAATAGAAAATTAAAAGGTCTTTTGGTTCGCCTGTATATTTACAAATAATGTATGGTGAATTGTCTCGCAAATTGGCTTGTGCCCATGTTACGGTTCCGCGTAATGATAAGTTCGTATCTCGCCAATTGGCTCATGCCCATGTTACGGTTCCGCGTAATGATAGTTTCGTAATTTACTCGTCCATCTTATGAGAATTTTGTTCTTAAAATGGGAATAGAAAAATAACCACATCGAATTTTCAAAAAATCGCTTCGAGGTCCACATCCCCATGCTACAAACTAACTTTGTGCCAAATTACATGAAAATCGGCCGAACGGTCTAGGCGCTTTGCACGTCACAGAGATCCTGACAGACAGAGATCCGGACAGACAGAGGGACATTCAGCTTTATTATTAGTAAAGATTAAATAGAAACTGGCAGCAGATACAAATTTTAAATCATTGCTTTTAATTTCCTTGTCGGCCAACAATGAATTCGGTTATCAATCGTGTGAATAAAGGCTTAACCGTTGTTATTATCTGCTTTAAAAAACGTTATAATTCGAATTCTATGAAATATGGAAGTTCCAAACACATTCTATTGGACGCGAAAAAAACATTTCTTTATTTTGGTATTAAATGTTTAAATTTTTAGCTATGTTTTCACTTTGAAAATCGCGAAAAACCTTTTAGAGGTTTTTTAATTAATATCTTCGTTAATTAATGTCATCTAACGATATAACCTAGCTAAGAACACCCTCGATCAACTCTCCTTTCGAACTTTTTTTTTTCAAAATCGGTTCATCGTTTAGGTGCTAGAGTGCCACAGACAGACACACAGATACACAGACATGTTAAACTTATAACCCCCTTCCTTTGTGTGTCGGGGGTTAAAAATTGGAGATACAACTTTTGTGCTTAGCACGGCATTATATCTCTATCGCTCAGATAGCAAAATCTTCATCTATTTCTTACATTGGTTTTTTAAAAAACCGAGTTACATTTTCCTAAAGTTTATTTAAAATTAGGTTAGTGTATAAAATTCTTGTCCATTTAATGTTATTTTTACTTTTTTTATATTGCGTAGATTCATTTTTATGTTAACTTTGAAAGTATTCGTAGTTCGTGCAAAAATGTAAAAAACGACTTACTGTCTTACTTAGAGGTCCATGTCCACCTCGTGATTTCCACATCGCTTGATAATCAGTGCAGTTCGTGGTGTATGGAGGAGGTAAAAGCCTGTTTATAGTCTGATAGAATGAGTAACAAGAAATTAAAACAAGAAGACGTTTGTAAAAATTCATATTACTCGGAGAAAGAAAATTGAAATTCTTTTTTTTTTTCATGACTACATTATTATACAGAAATTATCAACTTTTAATGTCAGCAGAGGTAATTATTAATGTGACAAACACAAAACTTGAAAAACATTGTAAACTTAAATTTATGCTTAGTTAATGTTTTTACAGTTAAATTTTTCAATAAAAAATGAATAGTAACTCAGTACTTTATTAAAATCACATATTCTAATTTGTCCTTATCAGAGCAGGTTAACAAGTCATCATGTTATTTACAAGCTGATACAGTTTCTATAGAAAGCATAAGCACAGAAAATTGTCTTCAGAATTTGGCTCAACTTAAAAGAATATTTGTGCTGTGCACTGTTATTAAAATTCAATGTAGAAAAAAACAGTACAAAGAAAACTCTCAGCACTCAAGCTCACTGAGCATCGCTAACGTTGAACATCGCAAGTAGAAAATTTAACAGTGAGTTACTGTTAAAATTCAAAGAAGAAATTAAAAACTCAAACTCACTGAGCGATATTTTAGAATCCTTAATGCGTGGGGGAGATTTTTCGTCAATGGTTTCGTAGAGTGTGCTTAAAGGACACATAATTATGTGGTTAGCATTGCCGTGCGATCAGTTTTGCAACTAGTACATTAATTTGGCAAAAATGCGTGTTATTTTAGAATATTTGGTAATAAGAAAACCCAAATGACACGGTGCAGTTGATAAACACCCAACACAAGTGAAAATGGTCTAGAAACAGCTGTGAATCTGTTTGTTCATAAGAGCAAATAAAAGAAGCTTACAAAATCCCAGAAAACGGACAAGTAAACAGAAGAAGCTCGCTCAGTTGACCTTGAAACAGCTGTTACCAAATTGTATCTCCCTATTTATCATTTTCTGTTACACTTTTAATTATGCTGCATCATTTTGCTTCTCAAATCTCAGTACGAAGTTTTCGACGTTTTCACAAATGTTGCAGTGAGAAGCAAATGGATTTAAGTGATTGTTGAGCATAATATGTGCAAACCGTAGGTAGGTTTTCATTGAAAACTTTTATAAACCTTGTTGTACAACAGTAGCTACCAGTGCTACTACAGTAAACTCCCATTTATCCGTGGAATTGGGTGGCACAAGTGCCGCGGATAATCAAAATCGCGGATAAGCCGCAAAAAGGTTAAAAAGAGGGTCAAATAAGGTAAAGCTACAAAAACTTGACTGCATTGATGCATAATACTTTCGACAAAGAGTGAAAATCAATACAGTATTGTAAAAAAAGTTTTGTACTTTTGCTTGCACAACAGAACTTAAGCGTATGTACGATGAAGTAAACACAAGGTAAATAAATCAGCTAATACCTGTAAATAAACAAAACAAAAGCAACTGAGTTTAAATTTACAATTTTTCAAAAAAAAAAAATCCCTGCTATTTGATTTTTCTGCAGAAATACATGTTCCTGATTCTTGATTGACTCGCGGATAATCCACTCGCGGATAATCGGGAGTTTACTGTATTAGCATCTCTTTCCGAAAACAGAAGAGGTTTCTTATACCATTTGTGGAAGTTATTTAAAAGTTTTTATTTTCGGCACTTACAACTAAGGGCCGAAATCCATGGCTTACAACCAGAACCGTCCTGATGGGAGATCTTCGGAGGACACCGTGACTTTCTAAAAATTTCCTTATGTGGAAAGTTTTGTTCGATGATTCGAAAAAATGTGAAGCTCTATTCGGCAAAATTATCATCATTCGGCTGAATTTCGAGTTTCATTCGGCAAAACTTGGAGTTTCCTTCTGCGAAATTAGTACCATTTCGCGAAATTTGAAGTTCCTTTCGGAAAAATTATCATAATTTGGAAAATTTTGGAGTTCCGTTCAGCAAATTGAGAATTTTTGCCTTCCCAAAAATTTATGTTCAGGGTGACCCTGCTAACATTCCTTTGCTTCAAATTGTGCTTCATATTTAGTAATAAATTTAAAACACAGCTTACAAAATGTATTTAAGCTACCGTTTTGTTTAATATTTCTAAAATTCACTGGCACTGATCAAGATGCGTTTGCAGCATTTAATACCTACTTTCTTTGCATGAATCAAATAATTGGAACAGGCTCTCAGCGTGAATCCTTTCTTAAATGGATTTAAAGTAACTCTTGGATTATGCACTGACATTTGTATAGCTGTTGGAGTATTAGTGTAGAACCTGTCACGTGCTGATACTTTCACAGTGAGCACTATGCCTGAAATTAAAAACAAAAGATTAATAATACTCAGATATATATGAATGCTCTTTATTTATGAATATTCGTGACTGACTATTTGGTGACTGAATTTAAATTTTTACTTACGTGACTTAGAATTTATTTTCCTTGGTTTTCCAGAAACATCACCAATCAGACTATTGACAGCGTAGCAGTTGTTTGGAAGTCCCATTGTATCAAATACACCAAGGTATTTTACTATGTTTCTGAAACGATATCGGAATATAGGTAATAAATATTTTGATTTTGGGAGTACATGTTTTAGTTAATCATATTGATTCTTATTAGCCAATATCACGAGAAATTTTCCTATTTTCGAAATCTACGTCCGCATCATTGAGAAGCTGAAGTAAGTTTGGTAATTTTTGCATTCTACTTTGATTTTTTCTTCGCCTCTTTATCCGATCTAATTTAATTTAATATCATTACTACGCTTGCTTTGTCTCCAAATATGGAAGTCTAATTTCGGTAATACATATCAATCTATAAAATGAAATTAAATTAATCAACGCAAATAAAGTACAAGTATTGAAGAAGCCATAGCAGCGGTCCTCAGTGGTCAAGCAGCGGAAAGCGCAATCTCGAACAGTTGCCTGGATGCAGTTTGCAGTATAAGCGATCATAGATTCTATCCCCCCTCCCCCTTCGAAGCCTTCGGTGAGATTTCCTCTCTTTGAGTTGGAAATCTTTCTTATGATGTCTTCTTTGTAATAAATAAAATGTGGTACTATTGTTATCAGGATTATTAGAGGCACAAAACTCTCATGTATAGAAAGTTCAGAACTCGACGAGTGTTAAAAAGAAAGAGGAAGTAGAAGATATTGAAAATAGGTACTATTTCATAATTATAAGTAGGTGGATCAGAACAAGAAGACGCAGAACTCAAAAGCAAAATCAGGTAAAAATTTGACTTCAACCAACAAAAAAAACAAAAAAAACCTCTGGTTTGCATACTAAAACAGTCGGATTAAAACCCACCAATGAGAACACATTACGCTAAGGAAAAACAACTAATGATGAAATAGCACCTTAAAATAGCCTTAAAAAAGTTACTTGACGTTTTTTTCTTTTTTTTTCAAGATTTATGTTTTACTAGCTGCGTTGCCCGGCTTTGCCCGGTCTATTTTAAAAACAAAAATTGTGTCAAGTGACGTATATTCAACAATCAGGCATAAATAAAAGGAAAAAAAAATCATCATGCAAAATTTCAACTCCAAACAATGACGACAGATATTAAAATACTTTTAAGAAATTAAAATAAAATGAGAAAGATGGATTTAAAAAGCGTAACTATGGAAACACAAAATAAAATAAGTTTCAGGATTGAAAATGAGAAAGATTATTACTAACTGCGAGTAATTTTTTACCCCCATATTCGGGAATTTATGTGAAAATTGGGCATAAATTGGAATAAAAAAAAGAACTATTCATCGAATTGTTTTCGAACTGGTCTGCAAACCTTCTCAGGACTTAAAGGAACAAATTGTGAAAATTTCAGCGAAATCGGCCGGGTAGTTCTCGAGTTTTGCGAGTTCAAACAAACAGACACTTTTTGGACACTTCATTTTATACTATGTAGAGATTTACCTTGATTATTGGTTTTATTCAACACATCGTTCAGCACATAAAATTTTTGATCATGTATGCGTCATGTACCCGTACTAACTCTTCGTTTCTTTTTTTTTTCCTTTTTTCTTTCCTTTTCTTTTTTTTTCTTTCTTTTTTTTTTAAATGTAGTTTAATTACTTCAGACATTTTGTGGGAATTGAATACTAAGTTTTGATTTCAATATTTATACAGAACTTTATGGTAGTCAACACGCCGCCCCAAAATACAAAGTACTGGCACCAGCGAAAAGATAGTGAAAGAGCGAACTAAGAACACACCTACTCTGACAGCATTGCGAAGGCTACGCAAATCCTTATCATAGCATTAAAAAGCTGCAAAGGTTTTTTTATTTAGAGATTAATGGGCTTAACTGTTTTTACACACACCTTACCAGAATAAAGGGGAAAGCTCAAAAGCGACGAGTTCAGCAAGTTTCTTCATCTCCTTTGCAGAAGTTTCCAAAAGTTGAGAGGAAAAAAGACACGGAGAATCTGAGCAAAAAAGAACATTCAGAAACCGTAACCAACTCTACGTAACTTCTTTAAGTAAAACCCCAGCTAATTATCGTTCTTTTATTGGCTGTCTTTCCAATCACAATTGAAAATTACGCTCTCATGATGGCATTTAGATGACCATGATTTGTTGAATGTGATATGACGTCATCTTACGTCAAATTGCTAATAACAGGGTTTTCGCTACCAGTGTGAAAGCGTTAATAACAATCCAATCGGATTTTGCTCAATGTATTGCAATGCAGTTGCAATAGCAGAAACAAATTTCCACCGTCGCAGGCATGACTTTAATCTTAAATTACAAATGCTATTTAATCTTAGCCAATCAAAGATAGCCTACAACGTTGGTTACTATTGATAATTATGACACTATTCAAAGTACTGATTCAATTTTTAAAAAATCTTAAAATGTTAACATTCAGGTAAAGGGAGAGAGAAGTTTTCTCACACAGATTCAATCTGACGACAATTAAATAATTCAGAAGATTTCGAGACATTCCTTCAAAAAATTATTCTTTTACGTAAAAGTATTAACAACTTCTCTCTCTCTCCCCTCCCTCCCCCCTCTCTCTCTCTCTCGATCCGTTTAATGATGATGAGAATTACTATACCTTTGATTTCAGTCAAAATATATACTTCAGTAACAATGCTAATTAATCCAATATATATGTACGAGGGCTGTTCAAAAAGTATCGGACCTTCTGTCCTCCCGCCTAAAGTTTTGAAGCACTGTCAGCCAAGCTTAGTGGGGATGTAGAGGGGACTGTCAGGCGCGCGCATGCACTGTTTCATGTCATAACAAAGCTTCAGTTTCCGGCAGTCAACCTAGCAGTGTAGACCTCTCTCTCGTGTTCCACGGTTGTTATCAAGTTATACAGGAACTCGATTTCAAAAACAGAAGACATTAAAAAGAATACGACGGCCGGGAGGAGCTTAACAACATTCCAAAATATGCCTTCCAGAAATGTTTTGAACATTTCCAAGTGCACTGGGAGAAGTGTGTGCATCACCAAGGAGACTACTTTGAAGGTGATTAAAGGTTTGTAACTCTAGTTCAATAAATGCACTTTTAATGAACAAAAGTCTGATACTTTTTTGAACAGCCCTCGTACATTTATCGGAAAAAGAATATTTTGTACAAGCAATTCCTTACAAGCAAGAGGTGTCGGCATGGGGTGTTTGAATTTGACAGGACAGAAGCATATTTTCCACCTTATTGCCCAAGCTTTTGAATTCGGCACGACTCAGATGAGAAATTTGAAACGAAGACACTGTCGGGACCTGGAGAAAACAGAGGAAGACTGGATTTTAAAAAGGACCAAATAGTTTCACTCTTTCAAATATCTTTTATATTTTGAGAACCAAAAATTAATTTAGTTACATTTAATGAATTTGTTATTATTTATTGTTTAATTAATGTTATGGGCATGAATTGTAATAGATCCACTAGAAAATTTTATCGATAGATATTTCTAGAATTTGCTGTACTTATGTCACTTTTTCGTAAATAAAGCTTAGTAACTGTTAATAAAACTAAATCTATACATAACTCTCAAATTGATATTTCAAAGATTTTTTGAGAAAAAATGTAACCAATCTTTACCGTAAGGTTTTTAAAATAAACGTAATTTCTGTCACAATAGTAGTAATAGTTTTCTGAACAGAATTTGGTATAATTCATCTTTTGACTGCATAACTCGGGGTGCATAGAACAAAAGCTTGATGCCCGAATTCTGAAAAAAAAGAGATAATTGTTAATGATTCGTGAAATTTTTAAAGTAAAATAAAATAGTAATAAACAATTTATACTGCACCTAAAAGGTAGAGGATTAAACCCTTAACAATCTTATTACTTTCAAGAAAACGGTCACAAAAGTGTTTTTTCCATTCAAGAAAATCGTAAATAAAAAGGTGTTTGCACGATATACGTATTAATTTTTTTATTTTCGAAATGTTTTCCGGAAATAACGCCAGCACGAAAAATTGTAGACGAGGGATCAGCCCGTGATTAGCCGGAAGTGAACGAGGGAAGGAGTTATTCGTGCCCATTTTAACTCACATTTTAAAGATTGAAATTGATAAGTTAAAGTAGGGAAATATGGGGCGAAGTAAAATAGTCAAGAAAACTGACCATTTTTAAACTGAACAAATGTGAATTTTGCTTTGAAAATCATAGTAGGTAAAGAAAAAACAATGTAATTTATAGTAAAACTTCCATTTAAACATTTTCTTTAATTTTTGTGCCCCCTCCCTCCTCCCCCCTACAAATGGAAATTTTTTATTTTTATTTTGCATGAAGAAAAGCGAAAAATAAAATATTTTTCTAATGAATCATTTTCTATTTGAATATTGAAAATATTTTTGATCAAACGAATGAGTAAACAAAAGTATAAATGAATAAATAAAAAGATAATGAGCAACAAACAAATAAATGAATAAATTCATTAATTTAATATATGAAAAAAATAAACTTATGAATAAAAATAAGAAAAAATGGATGAATAAATACAGTGCTGGCCAAATTATTAGACTAAGACTGTTTTAAAAGCAAATTCTTTATTGATTACATAACTATAGACACATTAACGAACACTGAGATAATCATCTAATATTTAGTATGCATTCCCTTGTTCTTGATGAGCATTTTAAGTCTTTTTGGCATACTTTTCACAAGGCTTACACCATATCTTAACTTTTTAAAAAAGAGGTAAAAAAATTGTTTATACTCACTATTATATATACTCACATACACATATTCACTAATTACCTAAAACTAACTTTAAATATAATAGAACAAACACACTAATAAAAAGAACTAGAGAACTGTTTAAGCTGATTGAAGTTATGTTTCTGGTAGGTAGATAAACAAAGAACATAAAAAAAAGCAGACAATGCTGCCACCTGCAAACATTAAATTATGCTAAAATAACGTAATAATCAGTGTACAGTATGTACTGTGCTTTAACCGTAAAATAAAGAGTATTTTAGTACAAATGGTGTACAAAAAACAAAAAAAACTCTTTAGTCTAATAATTTGGCCAGAACTGTAGGTGAATTATTAAATGAAACAATGTAAGTGAATCAATATTTGAATACATACTTGATTTAGTAAATCATTGAATAAGTAAACGAAATAAACTACTTCCCCTTTTGAACTATCCATTTTTCCACGCATCCACTTAACGGATTGTACAAATGATTTAAAATAAAAAATAAGTTTAACAGCGAATAAATACATTGAACCGAATATTAGTTAGAATCTCTGTCAACATTTAAAATATTAATAACAAGAACGTTATCATTTAAAAAATCACAAATAAAATTAAAGATTACAAACAAACCATGGTGTCTCCATACGCCGTATACCCTCAAATTTTTTTAGACATAGCGTATACCCTCAACTTCAAAAAATTTCATATATTTACCTATTACGTATATGATCCCATATACATATTGTGCGTAGTGGATTACTTTGAGTATACCCTCAGAAAAACAGATGGGAACATCACTGCAAACAAACGCATTATCCCGTAAACTAACATGAATCAATTAGATTTTTTATCTCCCTATTTGACCAATGAAAACTGCGGAGCAAGTTTAGTAACCTTGTACCACAATAAACGATCTAATGTGTGCATCACATGACTTCCTTTTACTCCAATTTAATGTCATTTTCTCATTATTGGCAGTTTTAATGTGATTCACTAGTTTACTCTCTAAATATCACCAACAGTGGCCAAATTGAAACCAGATTTAAAAAAAAAACTAAAAAAAATTTTTTTAATCGCCAAATTTGTCGCCAAGTTCGCGAAAAAACTTGCGACCAAAAGACTGGCGATATATCGCCAAGTGTTCGCCAAATTATAACACCACTTTAAATTACATCGAAATTAGCAATGATTTCCCCCCAAAAAGCGACAAAAGACCCCCTTTGGAGCATCCGAATGCAACCAAAAAGGGAAGTTCACAACTAGACTCCACTAGGAGTCTACGCACCAAATTTCAACTTTCTGGGAAATTCCGTTCTTCAGTTATGCGACTTACCTACGCACATCCGTACATACAGACGACACGAGAAAACTCGTTTAATTAACTCGGGAATCGTCAAAATGGATATTTCGCGTGTCTTAACGTTCTTTCCTTTTTTGTAAAAGGAAATAAAAATATAGCAAGTTTTTATCTCACTTCCTCAAAATAAAAATCAGATTTACTAATTAATATAAAATCACTACCTTACCCATTGTAACTGCACAGTGTTACAGCAGGCACATCAAATTCTTCAGGTGTGTAAACAGATACATCCATCACTGTCGCATACTGCCAGTAAATCATCAAGAAAGCATAGATGCAGTAAAGGAATCCCGCTAAACAAAACAGCCATACACACATCCTTAATGTTCTTTTCAGAGCATCTTTGCCTGCAATAAGCTCAGGGATGCCGGGTACGACGGATTGTTTTAACACAATGCAGAGCTCTCTCTTCCACCCTCTGTTCTTCATGATGAACTTAATTATAGAAAACAAAGCTACAATGCTATGAAAGTTAGTACGCACTAGTGAAGTATATATGCAATTTTATTTTTTTTTAAATAAAGTTTTGCTTTTATTCCTACAATCGGAACTTGGTGTCCCAACGGTTATAATTCAAATTGATAATTATTTTCAGTTTTGTGTACTATTAATAGGTAAATCCGTTCCTTTTAACTACATAATACAAAACAAATGAAATGCAAAAAGTAATATTTTCGTATTTTGCACTATTACAAGACTTAATTTAGCAATTATTTGTTTTATTTGAGATTTAGAGCTCTAATGTACTTATATTTTCACAAGCGTTATTACAAATAATTTGGAAGCCAAATGAAAAAAAAAAGAATGTAGTAAGTGGTAATAGGGGGGGGATATTTTTTTTGAAATCGGCATGACAGAAAATTTTTGCTTATACCTAGTCACTGAAGTTTTAAAATAGGTCTGAATGAAAGTCATTTCCCTCCCCCCCCCCCAAAAAAAAAAAAATAATAATTCATTCCGATGAAATGCACTAAATGCGACACATTATACTCTTTATTGATCTGAAACGAAAATATATATTTCACTATTTTCCCCGAAAACTGCACCGAACATAGCAATGATAGGTCAATAATACCTTCTAATGGACTAAAAGTATCGATAACAGAAGAAAAAAAATGTTACTTTGAAAGCAATTGCAAAAAGCACAAGAGTTTTCTTCTGAAGAAAACAGAAAACCTGTTCTCAATAACTTCATGTAGAGAGAAAATAAAAACCATTTCAACTAGTATGTTGTAGACAAGAGGGAACTTTCTTCTATATCTATCTTATGAATTCTTGGGTCTAAGGTATAATCGCTCATGTAATTGCTGCTACAAAATTTCTGCTATTAGAAAAAGCGGGAAGATTTCGATAATTGGGAAATAAGCTATCTTAATTAAATGCCGTTGAATTTTTGGCACCAAGTCGTGAGCGAGAAAAGTTTTTTCTTTGCATGAATAAACAAAGGGTATGGAAATACTGTCTGACCAAGGATTGTATGGAATGACAAACATCCGTTTTACAGCCGGAAATGGACGAATCTATTATTTTTTTAGCGATGCCAGCTTTTGCAGAAGCAGTCTCATTCAAATGAGCGGAATACCGGCATCAATTTTTTACTTTCCCCC
The DNA here is from genome assembly GCF_026930045.1 of Uloborus diversus. Lineage (NCBI taxonomy): Eukaryota > Metazoa > Arthropoda > Arachnida > Araneae > Uloboridae > Uloborus > Uloborus diversus. Next base: position 239,188,217 of record NC_072731.1, on the reverse strand, counting down.
TCATTCAGATAGATTCTTCTTATCTGGACGTTTGAAAATTCCATACAATCCGTGGTTGGACAGCATCTATTTGCATAAGCTTACCATAAAACTACAGGATTACCAAAATAAAATTCCTCTCGAAATATTTAACGATCACATCAATTTTCCAATTATTGAAATGTTCCCGTAAGACCAGAATCAAAGCATGAAACTTTAAAATCATTTTTAAAGCTCTGCTTAAGTTAATTACAGCCATTTTATTTGTTAACAAATAGAAGATGGCAAAGATACACTTTTAAATCAATCAGATTTTTAAGCTCGTTTATTATACTTGGCACGTTTGTCAGGGGGAAAATATGAGGCCTGCTTTTACTTACGTCTCAGCAACTAGACAACTTAGAGAAAACAACTTCGGGATTTCAATAAATGATTTGCTTAATCTTAAGGTACAACCTAACGCTGAAAAATGAAAATTCTAAAATAAAATTATTATTTTGGTTGGTATGGAAAATAGCTTTGACAGACGGAAAACAGCCGGACTGTTGAACATGAGTCACTTGACACAACTTTTATTTTTGAAGTAGACTGTGCAACGCCGGGCGACGTAGTTAGTTTCCCGGCACTTTAAAATAAAATGAAAATGTAAGCTTACTCTTACCCACATATAAAATCATTATTTCAAAGAGAAATAAATTTAAAAAATAATTTTTGATAAAATAGCGTTTAGTTACATATATGAGAAAAGTTAACATTAACATTTATGCTAAAATTGAATGAATAAAACAGAAAACAATTTTATTAAAAAGTGAACTTTTGTCATTTTTTTCAACGCACCCTTCATCAGTGTCTAATGAATAAAACACGTGACAGTGGAATCAAAATTTTATTGCTTTGAGGTTGAAATTAATGATATTCAATCCATTATATCAGATTAAATTGACTTTTAGATCCTTGCAATTTTGAGGAACGACAATCATGCGCTTTCTTCTGCTGTAACATCTGGTGTTGTATCGGAAGCATGCCTCAAAGGTTTCCCTTCATATTCTCTCATCAATTTTTTATACACGTCATAAGACGGTATCGGGATCTCACATTTGTCACACATTTCCTTCACCAGTCTGTATTCTACAAAAAAAGAAAATAAAGTTTTTTGAGTTTTAACTGTATTATAATACGTGTGGTCCCCACACGACTTTGCTCGTAGTTGAAAATTAGAAGGTCATTTGGTTCGCCTGTATATCAACAAATAATGGATGACGAATTCTAGACAATTTGCTATGTTCATTTGCTCGCCAATGTTACGGTTCCACGTTATGATAATTTCGCAATTTACTCTTCCACGTCGTGATAATTTGTTCGGGAAATTTTCTTAAAATTGGAATAGAAAGAGAACAAAATCGAATTTTCGAAAAATCGCTTCGAGATGCACACCCCCATGCTTCAAACTAACTTTGTGGCAAATTTCATGAAAATCGGCCGAACGGTCTAGGCGCTGTGCGCGTCACAGAGATCCAGACATCCAGACAGACAGAGATCCAGACAGACTTTCAGCTTTATTATTAGTAAAAAAGAGAATTTTAATTTATAGTTAAATTAAAAGAATTTAATTTTTCTTCTCAAGCAAAAAAAATCAACGAATTTAATAGTATTAAAGAATATCCCGGCTTTTTAAATTCATATTTCAGAAACTATTAAACTGTGTTTTTTTTTTTTTTTTTTTTTCCACTCACAAATGTTCGATGTGTGCTCTTTTCGTAACACGACACACATATGTAAACATACATTTTGGAGTGTTTCAATGTCAATTTTTCGTAATGCAAGACATCTGCGATCTTTCAGTTCTTACAATGCTGTAGGCAATAGTGGTGTATAAATACTGGTTTTGACGAAACCTCATAAAAAATCACATGGGGTTAGGTTTCTGTAGAGCCACTATATAAATAGGCCGACGCATCAGCTTTAGTTTAGCCATTTTGGATCGGATTTTTCATTGTTGCGGAGATAGCGCTACCCCAGCAAAGTTTCGGATTTCGCCGAATTTGTCGTGAATAATATTTTATTTTATAAACAACTCATGTGCAGCTAATAACCACTCACAGTGAACAATCACCAAACGCTATAATTCGCCAGAAAAAAAAAACCACTCAAACACGCGCTCCGATCCAAAATGTCTGATCTTAAGCTGATGCACCGGCTCGTATATATAGGAGGCCTTAGGTTTGGGTAGAGCCGCTATATAGATAGGCCGACGCATCAGCTTAAGTTTAGCCATTTTGGACCGTATTTTTCATTGTTGCACTGCTTGGGTTACCACAGCAAAGTTTCGGATTTCGCCAAATTTGCAGAAAATAATATTTTATTTTATAAACAATTCAGGTGCCGCTAATAATTGCTTACAGTAAACAATCACCAACGCGATAACTCGCCAGAAAAGACAACCATCAAACACGCGCTCCGATCCAAAATGGCTGATCTTAAGCTGATGCGCCGGCTCGTATATATAGGGGCCTTAGTTTTGGGGGTCTGGCTGGTCACGTCAGTGGCGCAGTGAAGTGGAGGGTTTGGGGGTAAACCCCCCACCAAGAGTTCTTGGTTTTAACATTGTTTCCAATCCTATTACAGTACTTAATGCACGTGTAAGGACTGTTGTAACCAAAGATCCCCTTCCGAAAGGAATTTCAGGCTGTGCTAGTGCCAAACGTGCACATTTAAGTAGTTACGTACATCTAAAAAAACTTTCACAGTTTATCTTTAATTTTATGTTTCATTTATTGTGGTAAGTATAATAGTTTATTAAAATATAAAATTTTAAAACCGGGATATTCTTTTATGCTAACTCTGCATTGTAAATATTTTTTATGGTCTATTCTTTCTATTGTGTTCTTAAAGAAATGATTTCACAAAACTGTTAAATCGCATAAATGGTTTTTTGACGAACTTATATAGCTAATTTTGAGCAGAGTGATGACGACCATTTTGTGTTGTTGCGAGATATTTGACGTAAGATGTTTCAATAATCTGTCTTATTAATGAAAAATTAAAGCGTTCACTTGTCAAATGTTAGGATTTTGATTTCTTTCCGCTCTAAATTGTTACATATAAAATGATCATACTAACTAGTAAGTTTTTAATATCCATCATCGTCCTTTCTTTTTAGTAACAAACGGACTTGTCCTACTTTCAAAATAAACGACTCATTTGGTGTCTTTAACAAATTTCAAGCGTATCATAAATTTGTTATATAATCTTGAAATATTTTTAAAGAAAATTCTGGTAAATGAAAGAATATTTTATTGTGTATTTTTTCTAAAACGTATAAGTAATGAATAAGGAATTAAAACGAGGAGATGTTTAATACAACAGAAATAATACAAAACAGGAAATTTCGAAAATGGCATGAAAGTGAAAATATAGAGGTAATAATTTATGCACATTATTTACTAAATTCACTTTTTCATACTTCCACTGATGGAAAAAGTGTGATTATTAAATGTTCGTATAATTAAAATGGACAAAAAAAAATGTATAAGATGCAAATAACTTTTTCCAAACCTAAATCCAAATACCAAACATATGTTCTAAAGCATTAAATATTGTCATCCCATATTGTCAGCCCCCATGTCCGTCATTTAGGGGAAAAATCAACCCCCCCCCCCCGCCCGCCCACCCCGGCTTTAAGAAACTAAGGTATTTGCATGAAGTTTTAAAAAGAAACGTGTAGGAAAAGACATCAAATAGCAAAGATATAAAAAACAAGTAACTTTTAAACTTACTTGGATCCTTGCAAAGTAGCAAATCCAACATTATTTTCAAGTTTGAATCGAAATTGCGCAAACACATCCGGAAAAAGTTAAATGCTGGGAATACAAACATCAGTAGTATTGCAAAGAAAGCGAAAGCACCGATCAAAAAATAGGTAATAGCATCTTGAGTTTTTTTCTCCAATTTTTCAAGATCAGGAATTTCGTCTCTACTTTCATCTTCATAGTTCTGAAAAGAATGAAAATGGGATTCAGTTACTGCATAGTTCAAATTATCCTTCATAAATACAAAAGAACGTCGCCCAATACAACATTTTTATTAATTCAATCAGAACATACATTAATACTCATATTTTAATTTTCTTCAAATGCGATTAAAACATTTTTAACATTAACACAGTATATGAAGTGACTATTATTTGCAACGAAAGTAAAGAATATTGTCTGTATCTTCAACTTTTTATTACTAATGTATCAGGGTCGACTAATTATTTGCGAAAACTATTTCTCATGCAGCTGTGTAATGCGGCCGTATCCAAAATTTTAAAAGTATTTTTTTTTTCTGAAAGAACATGCTAAAAACATAGGATCTGACTATTTTTTAAATAATTTGTTTAAGTTTAATATTTTTAAAAAATTACTTAAATCGGTGCGCTTTCATTGTTTACGATCTGTCGTGTGACGTCACAAATGATGAAATGCCATTTAGTATTGCCATTCACAGCTCAAACTATTTAATTCGCATCTTTACTCACGTGCATTGGCAACGATATGGTTTATAGCAAGCGTGGAGCGCAATTTTAACTCGCTTCTTGATTATCATAACGAGGAAATGCAGTGAAAAATCCGTCAAAGGACATCATTTGTGACGTCATAAAGACCATGCCTTGTTTTCAAAATCGGACATTTAAAAAATTAATTAAAAAATAACTGTTGGGAAAATGAAAGAGTTTTCTGGGTCCATGTTATTTTCTTTTCTTATTCTATCAATTTCAAAGACTAAAAGTACTACTTTTGACTGAAGGAAACAACCCCATTAGGATATAAATGCAAAATTTAAAGTATATTTTTAATTAAAAATATACTGAATTTAAAATTTAATAAATACCTTTGTACATAAAAAGTAAAATAAGAAGTAACAACTTCAAATAGCGCAAATTGCAGATTAAAGCAGACCCGAGTTTCGGCATTATAAGGATCGTCTTTTTCAATGAGAAAGAAAGAGTTTATGTATGAAAAGACATCCGACAAACGCATATGACATCCAACTTTTTTTCTTTTCATTCATAAGCTCTTTTTTTTACATTAAAAAAGACGATCCTTGTAACGCCGAAACTTGGATCTGCTTTAATCTGCAATTTGTGCTATTTGACATTGTTATTTCTTATTTTACTGAATTTTACTTAAATGAATTAATTTTCAAGCATTTGCATTGAGAAAATTATTTAATCCGTTCTTTAAATGCGCAATGAAAATTCGGAAATGAGATTAATATTTACATTTTCATAATCATCTTCGTCACCAATTACAATAGGCTTCTTTGATTCGTGAAGTACTTTTTCTTTCACTTCTCGTGTCTTCAAAACCACAGAGGACAGTAATTTGCGGGATTTAAAAATCACTTCAGGAAAATCCTTTTCTGTATTCTTTTTCATTTCACTAGATTTTTTCATCCAATTCGTTATCCAGCCTCCAAACAAAATATGATTCTTCAATGTTGTTACCTCTTCCGACAATTGGCGGCTCTTGTAAAGGAATGGAGATACTGGAATTGTAGCAGGTGTCAAAATCTAAAAAAGAAAGAAATATTATGTTAACAAAAATACTGCAAGAAATAACTCTTGGTGCTAACAATGCTCGTCTCAGGGAAGTAGCTTCATGAGAAACCATTTCAATCAAAATTATTTAGCCTTATTGCCAGTCTATAAAATTTAGAGAAAATGATATGAAAATTCAAGTACATAGCTTTGTTAATCAATACAAAGTAGTGATATTTCAACACAAACGCTCTGAACAACCAGCATGCACATTCATATTCACTCTCAAACACAGTGGACTCTCTCTATCTGAACACTCCCTAATGTGAACACCCCAATATTCTGAACACATTTTGATGGTCCCGGCGAATCTTCATAGACTTGAAATGGGCTGACCTCTCTGAACTACGAACACCCCAGTATTATGAACGCTATTTTTGACCCACGTCTCTATGTACTAAACATGTTCGCAATCGGTATAGTCGGGAACAGTAGCGTAACTATGGGGTCTAGCGCCCCTGGCGAACTAAAGAAATTGCGCCCCCCCCCCCCACAGGGTTGCCCGCATGGGAAGTCACCGGGTCATTGTGCCTCCAAAAAAATTGTTCTTTTTTTTTTTTGGAACATCTTGATTTTTTAATTCGACAAATAGAGGGAGCATTTTTTTTTCTTATTTTCTCTTTTAGAATTGTTTCCAATGATGCCCAATGTTCTTTCGCAGTAGATGTTATGTATATATATATATATGTACCCTATCTAACTCTTTTTCTTGCGAGTTTTTTTTTTTTTTTAGTTTTTTTAAAGCATTTTTCAAATTTTATGATCAAAAAAAAAAAACTCCTTATTTCTTTTTTTAATAAGTCGAAATGCCGCCCCCCTGACTGCTGCGCCCCTGGCGAGAGCCATTCCTGCCAACCCCTAGTTACGCTACTGGTCGGGAAGTCCTAAGAATCAAATTGTAAAACCTGAAATACCTTCTCATTTTCATCAGAATGACTGAAGAATATAAAGAAGATGAAGAAAAGAACAAGAAAGATTATGTTCGGGGATATTGCTGCATTTCATAACACCATTCAGCTGAGCAATATGAGCCTGAAGTTTCTGCCACTGAACTGCGTATTTGAAGAATCCAATCATTCAAGACCTTTAAAGTACGATTACCTACAAGCAATATGCGTTTAAGAATCACCCGGAAACTATTTCACTTCAACGGTTGGATGATAACACGTACCTTTCATGAAAACACGCAATGAAAAAAACATATTAAAATTATTCTTTTTTTATAGGTATTGTACCGGTAACTGTATTGCAATATTTTGTAGTTGTTTGGAACGTAAAAAGTTTTAAATTAAAAAAGAGAGAAACGCCCACAGTTTAAGTCCTACTGAGTTTAATCAGATATTGCACTAGCTCTAGCAACCAATCCAAAATTCAGCACCTCTATCTCAATAACTGGTACAGTTCAGTTGGCAAAGTACTGAACATAGTCCCTTAACGCAATAAAATACATTATGCATGCATTTCCAGTTTGCCTCTAAAATGAACACCCCCATAATCTGAACACTTTTAGTCAGTCCCATGAGTGTTCAGAATAGAGAGAGTCCGCTGTACCACTAGCACAACTAGGTGAAGTCTGTACACGCTTGCTCAACTCTTAGCCCTGAACCCCTTGTGGGCAACCACTCCGGCCACACAATTTCTTATCGCTTTACATTACAATTTCTTATCGGATTTATTTGCAACGATAATGATAACAAGAAAACATTAAATACCATTTGATCTTCTATCTCTCTTTTCCGTCTTCGTTTCTCCATAATCCTGCCCATGTAACCTTTAGATCTTAAGCAGTGAAGACAATGACTGATCATAATTTTCACAGACGGTTGTGAGTCATGAATACTGCTTCCTACTCCAGCCAAATGATTGTCTATTGCAGGTTGGCATTCGAAACGGCAATTTTTCGGAAGGTGTAATTTGTTCAAGTTTAAGTTTCGAACTTGCTTTACTTTTTTGAAAAGGCTTTTGAAACTCGTCTCTTTTGATTTCAGCTTGTCCAATTCAAATTCTTTGACATCAAACGAATCAGAATCCTGTGGTATCTCCATGAAGCCTACAAAGAAAGTGGTCGTTTAGAAATACTAAAAATAATTACTGAATTATATGATTAGAAAGAAGTTAATGCAGAGTTAGGGGGTTGAGCAAAAATGTCACTTTTTTGCATAAAATTTGACCAATTCCCCTCCTCTTGTCCTATGGCATACTGATTTTCAGGAGCATAGTATTTCAATAAAGGTGTGATGTCACATTTCTTCTTACCACCTCCCTCCCTATTGCCACAAGCTGTCACAATTTCACGAACTCCCCACTCCCCTCAAAGCGTGACATAGCATGCATTTTGTGACATTTGTCGGTTGTTTGTTGACACAGCAATGTTACATTTGTCGCATTGCTGATTCTACCCTTAAACATAAGCTATCAAAAGAGAGGCAAACTATTGTTTGTCTTCGAACCTTTGATTGGGAGTTAGTTTTCACAGAAGACGTTCCTGTTTCTAGCGTCAAAGTAACGATTAATTAAGATGGGAGATTAGAATAAAATTCTAATAACACTTACTTAAACTTAAAAGAAAACACAAAATGCAGTTCAAGATCAAGAAAAATAACAAGATTGCGCATTTCGATTTCTTTTTTCCAATTGTTTTGCAACATGAGAACCTGAAGAAGTGAAATATTTGTACAGCTCTCATTTTGACTGACGAACACCATAAGCTGATCGTTTCGAAACAGATTTTACACGTTGCAACAATGCTACAAAAATAACTTGAAAGCATTATTGGCTGTAATAACTTAACATTGTTAAGAGCTAAAGATTGTTTAATATGCATTTTTTACATCTGTTTATACTGTTTACCAATACAGTAGGCTCCGCTTAATGTGATCACTTTGGAACAAATACAATTTGATAACAATAACCGACTGATGACAATAACCGAAAAGAATCCAGAACACACAAAATAATAATCTTTTTTTTTTTCAATTAAGAAGTTTCTTTTTTTTAAGCAATCACGATTGCTTATTGCTTTTATTTGACTGTTTTGATGAGCTATGATATTATTTTCCCGCCAGCACTCTCTGCAGCACCACCGTCGACCGGCCGCCCCACGATGCTGCTCCTCTAGCGAAAACCGTCTCCTGGCTGCGTCAATATCCTACACTTACACACATACTACACACACGTACACATACACAAACACTTACACGAACATACATACGCCTACACACATACACACACACACGCATACATACAGACACCTACACACAACTACCCAAATACTCATGCCTGCGCACAGACACGAACACACATGCCTACACACACATACACATACCCCCTACACACAAACACACATACCCCCCACACACACATAAACACACACGCCTATATACACGCACACACACACTCGTGATTGCGAAAACCCTAATCTGAATTCAAGAAGTCAAAATTCAAGTTATTTTTTTTCCGCAACAAATTAAAATAACAATGACTCAACTAAACGCAGTTTTAAAATAAAATTTAAATTTAAATTTGCGGAATGAAAATAGCTGAGACATAAAAGGGAAACTTAAAATATGCAATTTTTAAAAATCATATAGTAATAGGTGAAATAAAATATGCCCGTTTACTACTGCATCTTTTCCGCTGATATTCTTAAATCACAGTTTCAAAGTAGATTGATTTTCACCAACTTTTCCATCATTTAAATTTTCATTTAGATTCGCTTTGTTTTCAATCTCATCACGATTCTTTAGTAGAACTTATAAAGTAATGGCTGGGAAATTTTTAGATGTGCTGCAGCATTTCTTTGACTCAGCATGGGTAAATTTTCAAAGCATTTTAAAATGTTAATTTCTGCCTTGACAGTTAAATCATTGCTGTTTGACCATTCAAAGTGAAGTTTTTATGGTAACTGGACAAGGAGAAAAATTCTTCTGCTTTACTGATAGAAGGGAACTTCTTTTCCCGGATGCTACAGTAATTTCCTCTAAAAGTGGGAGAAGATCACCACCTGCAACCAGTGGCGTAGCCATGGGGGGGGATTGGGGGGTCAGAACCCCCCATGAGCCCCGAAACTATGCATATATATGTATATATATATGTATATATGTATATATATGTATGTATATATATATATATATATATATATATATATATGTATATATATATATATGTATATATATATATATATATACATATATATATATATATACATACACATATATACATATATATATATATATATATATATACACACACATATATATATATATACACACATACACATATATATATATATATATATATATATATATATATATATATATATATATATATATATATATTAGGGTGCATCATACGCCCCATCAATTTTCTTTTCGTTTACAAATGCTTTGTCCCTAAGCTACTTTTATTCTACATACAAAATTAATAATTTATAAGAAATTTTTCCCACTTTGAATAATATCTATGTGTGCCACCTGACAATTGAAAGTTATGAAAACTCAGAAAAATAGCACACTAAGCAATTTTTTACATTTATTTAATTATTGAAAGAATTATTTGATTTATTGAAGTCAATTTATTGTATATTTCATAATATTACTTTGTTAAATATTAAAGTTTGGCTTAAAAGTTAGTTTTTAATCAATTCTCCTCCTTTTACAAAGATTCGGCAGTTGTTTTCGATCATGCTCAACTACTTATAATATATTCTGGTAAGGATCTTCAGTTTTGGCTGAAAAAAAAGTCATTGGTCAGCTTTATTCCTCGCTCAGCACAATCGTTTACTACATTTATTCCTTTCAAATTAGTTTTTGAAGTCTGATATGAAATACAATTTGGCCACTGTTTAACATCTTCCACCATGAATTCTGAATCTAACTTCAAAATTAAAAATAAAAACCAGGAATCAATACCAACAAAATCAGACAGTGTTGAAGAAAAATGAATTTCTGTTGGAAACTGGTTTTCCAAATCCCATACCAAATCTGTGTTTTGGATTAGAAAGATTAGCAAGTCTAATGGTTAATATACTGTCAGCAAGAGCACGTCGGTCTGCTTCAGGCACTTTATCACTCCATGAGTGCTAGAGGTACAGTTTCTTCTGTCAGATACCAAAGGTGATTTTTAAAAGCATTAATTGCACTTCCAGAAATTTCTGAATTAATAATACTATATTTTATAAGTAAGTGAAAGAATTGCAAGTCATTCCATAGTGCATCAAAGACAGAAGTGCACATCATCCACCATGAACTATATACCAAAGTGATAAAAATAACAAAATTTCTTAATTTTAAAACTTGTTGTGTAGTTATTGTTCCAGTTGGTAGTTCTTGGATTTGATGTTGAAATAAGCAAATTTTGATTGAATTAATTAATTTTGCCATCTGCTTTATATAAAGCTCCTAGACATTTAAAGTCTGCTGCAGTTATCTCATTTGGATCGTTTACTGAGAATAAAAGACAAAGTTGAACAAATTCTAAGTAGTCACCTCTGCAAAACACAACATTTGATTTAGCTAATTTGATAACGTTTTTGCACTCGTCAATTTATCTTCTTGTGGACTCACTGAATGAACTGTCATCAAATTTGGATAAATTTATAGGTATATCAGCGTGACTCTCTTCCACAAACTGCAGTAATGTATAATGTTTGCGAAATCTTTTAAACAAATATGTATGGTGACTTCGATGCTTCAATTTTTAAATCGTCAAACACATGTGACAATATAATTTCTCCAATGTGGTGACGGCAAGCTGACCACAGGAGAGCTTTACCCAAACGCTCTTGAATAGCTACACATGCTGCAGTTATATGTCTTGTATTAGAAGCAGTTGTGACAAACAACATATTAACTATTGAGTCAGAACAGTTCCATGAATTCAGCAAATTAGTTGTTAAACTAGCAATGATATCTCCGTTTTTTTTTCTGTTCCTATTGGATATGCTGGTACACCAAGAAGCTTAACTTCATATGAATTACCTACTATAACTGCAAGCTTTTCTTCTTCAATATTTTGATTTGTTAAAGTTGGAAAGAGTTAAGAATCCCAGGGCAAAGTTGCAAAATCATAATCATTCCATTGATCTTTACAAGCTTTGACAATGTCTCTGACACTAGATCGTCTTGCTCTGTCTGTTGTTGCATATGATGCTGAAATTTTGGATGATTCACCACCAGCTTCTGCTATTAAAACTTTAGTGTACGAAGCTTGCTGTGCTGGTGTCATTTTAAACGTGTTGCTAATGATATAACATCAGGTCGTTTTATAATATGTGGAATAAAAGCATATGTACTAGTTCGTATTGTACGATGATGATTTCTGGTATTATGAGCATTATAAATCTGACCTCTCGGATCCGTCTCATCACTTGTATCACTTACATCACTATTTTCATCTCTTCCAATTTCATCAATAATAGCTGAATTAAAACTTGTATTGAAGTTCCTTTTTTCCTTGGCTATTTTTTCACAAAATGCTGCTTTTGATATTTCACGCATTTCCTGACGCTTAATGTTTCGGTGTAATATTTTATCGTGTGAGCCTAAGGTTGCTAGATGATCACTTTTCATAGATTGAAGAAAAGCTAAATCTTCTGGATTTTTTAAAAGGCATTCTACATTTTTAGGCCATAATGAAAATGTTTTAGCTAATTCTTCTTCCACTTTCTTTACTTTATTAATGGAATTTTTTGTATTTCTTCTTTGAAGAGGAATTGCTTTAAATTTTGTGTTGTCTTCATGAAGTTTTAGTATTTTCTCACATTATTTACTTTCAGTAATCATTGGAATGTTTGCTTTTGCATAGAAATCAGATATTTTTGATAAGATAAGTTTTGAAGACTCCCATTTGGTAAGATTCTGATCGACACCTTTCTCAATATGATACATCAAGCAGCGAAGCAACTTGCAAGCTAGTGGGTAAACGTGAAGGTTGTCTGATTTTGATTGTTACCTTTTGTACAGATGAACAAGGCTTTGTTTTTGGAGAAAATGCCACTGATTCAACAGCAGCTGATTTACTCATGTTTATTAAAAAAATTCAAAATATGTTACTTTCGAAAATTTATGGACATTATCAAAACCTTATGGACCTTATTAAAATAGTATAGATCAACTTATTTAAGTGGTTTACAACACATATGCATAGAATAACAAGAAGAAAACGTAAAGAACTAGCATTAGCAGTTGTATGATAGAAGAAAATGGTAGAAAGTTGAAAACAAATAGTGAACCTAAACTTACAGTTACAAAAGATGTTATGGAAAGTTACTGGAAAAATGGTAACAGTTGAAGTTAACACAGGTACAATGTAAATTAAATAATTTAAAAATTATTTCCCAGTATTGCACTTTGAGTCACTTTTGATGTTATAATTGTTCATTTACCTTAAAAAAGAAACTTCTTGCTTGAGGTAGGATACCTAAATCAATTTTGATTTTCATAAAAATTCACAGGAATACTATCTATGGGTATGAGAACATTTTTAAACTAGGGACAAAACAATTTTAGACTAGTTGGGCAAATGATGCACCCTAATATATATATACATATATATATACATACATATATATATACATATAATATATATATATATATATATATATATATATATATACAGTATAAGTGTATAAACTTGAGGGCATGGCTTTACTTGAAACTTCAGAAAAAATTAACCCCCCCCCTAGGATTTTTTCTCGCTACGCCACTGCCTGCAACCACGGACATGTTCAGTAACAGAAGTTTTGCATTTGCAAATGAAAAAGTGATAACAATAACCAAAGACACTGATTACGATATCCGACTTTTTTTACACGTGTTAATATACAAGTGTTCCGGGACTTCGTGATTCTGATAATATTAAGCGAATGGTAACATTAACCGTGAACACATTAAGCGGCCTGTTTACCAATACTTTTTTACCTAGAACTAAATTCAAAACTGTATCATACAAAAGTGCCTTTTTTTTAAATTAAGGAATAAATAAATACTTTTGTGCTACGAAGTAAAAGCATTAAAAAAGCACAAATTTTACATAAACTTTAGACACGTGTTTTGGGACAGTACTGCATCCTGTTTTCAATACAATGAGCAAAACAAGCGTTTGTAGTTTACTGCTATTTTTTTATATGTAGGGGAGATCGAGGCATGTTGGCGAGCTTTTTAAACTTTTTTTAAGGTGTAAATGAAGTAGAAAAACTTTCTTCTATAGCTTGGATAATTTGTATAGTATGAACAATGAAACCCCATTTTTGTTTTGACACTACAGTAAGAACGTGCGTAAATGTGCCCCGATAAGCCCCGTCGGCAAGTTTGGATTTATATTTAACGCGCAACAAAATTTAATATTTTTTCTGTCCATACAAATACAGTTCTCAAAACAGGATAAAATTCTGTCAATTTTTATACATTTATTTGTGCTTAACTGAATATTATTTATTCACAATAAGTTTCAAAACGTTCAACGAAAAATTTACTCAACTTGGTAGAAAACAGATTTTTCTCTCCGCATGCTGAACTAAAGCTCGACTGATGCTCAAAAACTTGTGAAAACATTTGCTAGGGAGCAGCATCAATCTGGTATGACTGTTGGCTCTCCAGTTATAACTCGTTTTGTAAAAAGGGCACTGCATAAACGTGCCTCGACCTGCCATATATATATAAATATAAATAAATATATATATATATATATATATATATATATATATATATGTGTGTGTGTGTGTGTGTGTGTGTGTGTGTGCGTGTGTGTGTGTGTGTGTGTGCGTGTGTGTGTGTGTATGTATGTATGTATGTGTGTGTGTGTGTGCATGCACAGCCTAAGATAGAAATTCCGAGCCCCTTTGCTCCCATTCTGTTGCCACCCTCCTATTCGAAATTTAGTACTTACGACTTCATCAAAGAAAAAAAGTTTTTACGGCAACACTACTATATGACTGCTTATAAGTGTGTAAAATGAACACATTTATGATATAATGAAAGCAATCAAACTTTGTTATTTAATCAATGTTCATCAAATTTCATTAAATCTATTTTTCAATTAAGTGAGCCCGGGTTCTCAGAGCCTCAGGTTTCTGTGCAATTATCTCCTTTGCTCTCCCTTCCTTGACTAAGGCTCTGTATATTTAAACTCAATTAGCGAATCTTTTAGGACAGAAACAACTCCTTATTGTGACATTTATTAGAATTGTGCACTATAGATGTATTAAAATAGGCCTGGCGCTAAAACGAAAACTTTCGGGACATAAATGAATAAAAAATATTGAAACAAGAAAGAAACAAAGATACGCATGCTCAAATTGTAAAGCAGCGCTGCTCCCAGCAGCAGACGATCAAGAAGATGGGTTGGATGCTCACAGCCACTCCTTTTCCGTCCGCTCCCTTCTCCATCCTCTTGATATTCTTAACCGCTAAATTCACGGATTCGGTGAAACAAAGTGATGAATTCGTGCTATACTCCGATTCAGAGGGAATTTTCCTGAATGACGATGAAGATTATGATGAAGAATTTCCTGGTTCTTGGAACCTGCCTTCAAGTGATATGTAAGTAGCTATTTATTTCTCCTAAAATAAGTAAACTTAAGTAAATTTTCAACTATGATGTTTGTAAAAAAATAACTTAATTGTGCGAATGATAATCTTTAAAATATTGTTAGTTAGTAAAGCTTGCTTCTCTCTTTTGTCATGGAAAGACATTCATAATAGAGAAGGATAAAAAAAGGCTTGCATAATAGTTATGAGATAAATGTGGCAGAATCTTGTTAGTTTAAAGTCGAATTTACAATATATAAATACTTAAACGCATTTTTTTTTTAATTCTTAAGTAAGTTTTTAAGAAAACAGTGTGACACTTAATAACTGTTTTCGGTCATTTTCCAAATACTCCGCAAACGCATATCTTCTAAATTTTATCAAAATGAACTGTTACTTGTAATGATTGAAACTATTTTTTATGTGAAAATATGTGTTAATCATACTAAAATTCAAATCAACAGATAATATTAACGAAACACAATCGAAATGGATTTCAGTACAGCCCGCTTAAGAGAATAGCCAGTTTTCCACAAAAAAGTTAGTCAAAGGGGATGTTCCATTATTCGGGATTACGACGTTTTAGTGAATTGAGATTTTATTACATGAAGCAGGATATTCCAATTCGTTGGCTCGACTATATTACGAAAACGATTCTTCCTGAAGGAACGATGATCGAAAACAATTTGTACTAAAATGTTATGAAAAAGAAAAAAAACAACGCAAATAAACAGATAATTCCAAGAAAAAGCTACAAATGGTCATTTCAGCACAAAAATGGAGACCCTTCAACAATGCTATATGTTCTCAACACACAAAAAATTCGTGATTGATAACTCACTGTTCATAAAGCTACATCGAAGGGACTCTAGTGTAGCCTTGAAATAAATACAGTAGAACTTCAACTAGCTGAATCAATTGAGACTGCGCCCCATTCGGATGATTAGGTTTTTTTCCAAAAAAAGGTTCAATATTTATGAATTATTATGTGTGTGATGAAAATAGGAGAAAAAAATATTTTTATAGAAAAAGAGTTTTTTTAATTAATTAAACGAAAGGGCTGGCCATCTAGCAACGGACGGCATCCAATAATAGACTGCACTATGAGACGGTGACTCATCATTTCAATAATGTTCGCACAGTGCCAACACTAAATTTAAAGTCGGGAAGGACAATAGCGCGCGAAGACGTGATCAGAATTTTGCGAACTGCAGTACGCTTGTGTCTTTTTTTTTTTTTTTTTTTTCTGAAATTCTGAAAGTGATTCGGATAATTAGGGATTCGAGTAGTTGGATTTCAGATAACTGGAATTATGCTGTATTGGCAACATTTTTTTAAACAATTGTTGCTTTATTTTACGTTGCTCTCTCCTCTATTCAAGAAGTGTTCTAAAATCGTTACGAGCTTGAACAACAAATTTCATAAATTCGATTTCATACATTTTTATGCATTGCCTCAAACTAATTTTTCATTAATAGCAAAAATTATTTTTTTCTTTTATTAATGTCAATTAAAAAATGCTCCTGTTTATAATGAAAAAATAATTCCTCGCGTTGTTCAGCATTCTCCACATTTTTAATTACCAATGTTATTATTTTCTTTAATATTTCGGAGTAATTTAAATGTCAGTTCTCAAAGCCATGCCAAAGCAATAGCTTTGAGACAATTTTAAAAGCCTTGATTTATTTGTCAGTTAAGAAACTAAAGTAAATGAAAAAGATTAGACGTTTTATATTCAACTAACGAACCAGAATTTTTAACTTTATGTATGTTACCGTAATGTTATTTGTTTACAAATTTGGTTACAAATGTCAAGTAAACTTGTTGCAGACGTCGTATAATGAACTCTTACAAAGTGTTTGTAGTAAATGTGCATAAATTAAAACTTTAATTTCAAATAATTTCTACAAGAAATATTAGGTATGTGTGAGCAGTATTCCATATTAGTCTCGATTACGAAATTAGAGAATATCCCTCTTCAATAAACAAAACGCAACTCACTGTACCAATTATCATGTACTTTGGCAGATGTTTGTTAGAAACATTATGTTACAAGAAAGGTAAGTATTGATATCCTAAAAAAAACTTTTCGATTTGACTGAACTAGATTTTTACGCAGCTTTTGTAGCAAAAATAATTGAAATATGTATAGATAAAATAGAATTTGCATAGCGATAAAAATCTCAGTTTGACAAGCAACAGTTTTGCGACGTTTTCATTTTAAAAATTAAAAAGAAAAGAAGTATTTTTATTTACAGAAATTGAAAAGAAGAAAACTAAATAGTATTGTTCGACCGTCTATTGCTTTCATATTGGCAATTATAATAACAATAATAATAATAATAACCACACCAATAGCAATAACAAAAACAACAACAACAATAATAATAATAATAATAATAAAGATGTTATTATTATTATTATCGACGCTAGTAATACCCAAGTACCCAGCACTTCTATCGTTACTGTTATTATTTAATTATGGGAAATTCCATGACACTAGGGACATCACAGTAATAAAAAAAAAAACTTCATTGTATCAGCAATTTTATTCCTCCATATGAGGTAAAAAAAAGACAGTATTTTTATAAAACTATGCGAAAAAAATTACAAAAGCATTTTTGTATGTTTTATAGACAAATTTTCACAAAACTATTTAGTGCCCATGCGTCGTTGTATTAGCGGCTCTAAAAGTTAATCTTTTTTTTTTCACTTAGGAATTTAATTGGTATGTCTACAATCTTGTTTTTTTTTTTTTTTTTTTTTTTTTTTTTTTTTTTTTTTTTCTGAAATGCTGTTTACATAGGAAGAGATTAGACCAACAAAAAAACTTGACATTGTTACAATTGTCTTGTAACATCTTTTTTTTTTTTTACTAGGCTTCATATTAATCTAACATCAGTCACAAAATTGGATAAAAGTTTGTATTGCTTAAACAAAAACAAACTAAAGTTTATAAAAAGTCATATTCTCTTCATTTATGATGATATATTTAACATTTATCACTTAAATATTTAGAAACAGTTGAATTTAAGTATTCAAAACTTATTTAAAATATGTAACATCAGTCACTGTAACATCAGTCAAATTTCTCTTGTCGTTTATATACCTTAAACAAATTGCACAAATGGCATTGACTGCTGCAGTAAGACAAAAAAGGAGGCGAGATAAATTAAAAAATAAAGAAAAACATGAAGATTACAAAAAGTAAAACAGCGGAGGATAAAAAATAAATAATGGAATTTTAAAAAACCGAACATAATTACCACAGATAGTTCAGAATAAAGCTAAAAAGAGAAATTAGGTGAGGAAGTAGAATAAGAGAGTAAAACAAATTTAAAGTATTAAAGCCCAGGCAGAATTCTCAGCTGCCTTACCCCTCTTAAAAATAATGAAACACTGGTAAAATATGTTAGTCATTCAAAGCGCTTCTTGTCATATCTTCACAAGAGAAAACGGCTGCTGTAAGAAAAAAAATCAGCATGAAATTAGTCAAACAGATACTTCTAGTTCTCTATATATTACATTTGATTAAAAGTGCTACATTACCGATACAGAAATATTTCTAAATGTCACAGCATCATGCAAATTTCAGAACTATTAACATCTGACTTGCAGTCATGTTATAAAGAGTTATATTTGAGTAATACTTTTTTCTAATTCAGAAGCTGTAGCAGGTGCTTAGCAGCAACACTTTTTTTACAGTAATGGAGAGAATCACTTCCAGCAGAGCATGTTCCAAAATTGTTGGCTGCAACTGGAGAAGGGGTTCTTGAAGAATATGACAAACAATCGTATTACGAGAAGTTAAGAGGCATTAAAATTGAAAACTAGGAGAATTTAGTATTGTCAAAATTTAAGCAAAAAAACATTGGAAATAGCCTGAAAATGTGGATGAAATTTGTTATTCACATGAGAAAGAAATAAAATACTTAGCGCACTAGATGTAGCAAACGCAAGAGGACATTTCATTACATGAAATACATTAAGAATACATTTTTTTTAAACTTTATAAATGTATTTTTCTTGAAATTTAAATACAATAAAACAATTTTAAACAAAACATATGCTAATTATGCTAATTTTATTTTCAAGGAGAAATAATTTATAATTGCAGCAATTTATTGTAAATGTAACATCAGTCTCAAAATCTTTGTCTCATCAGTCACGGGGATTGAATAATATTTATACTTTCAATTTTGTTTGTTTTTTCAATAAAACCAAGTGTCATCAGTCTAAAATCTCTATTTTAAAGGAAAGAAATCTGTTTAGATTTTACGTTATTAATTTGAAGAGAATTTCAAATTATATATAAGTCACTTTTTGCAATGTCTCTTCAGCGTAACATCAGTCCCATTTTTTTTTATTCCCCTTAATTTCGTACAAGAAAAAATTTCCTCAATTCTGAAACAAGTGTGGGTGATGATGTGCCATATCGTGATATATTAGTTCAATTTCAGAAGAAACAAAAATTAATATCAACACAGTGCTAAATATATAAGTTAAAAATAGAGTCAAAGTGTATTGGCAGTCACCGTGGAATGACGCTTATAATAAAAATCTTTTAAGTGTCCAACAGCACTGACTGAAGGATGAGTAGATTTTAATAATTAAATCGTAACGGAGGGTTGGAACTTTTTGTAAACTTCTAATGATGAATCATTGAATCATAAACTGAAATAATAAAATTAATTGGGTAGTTTCCTTCAGTCAAAAGTACTTCTTTTAGTCATTGAAATGGATAGAATGAGCAAAAAAAAAAATAACATCGATCCAAAAAATACTTCCGTTTTCCCAACAGTTTTTTTTTTTAATTATTTTTTTCAAATGTCCGGGTTTTAAAACAAGGCGTGTTCTTGATGACGTCACAAATGATGCATTTTGCCGCATCTTTCTATCACGTTTCCACGTTATGATAATCAAGAAGCGAATTAAATATTGCGCTCTACGCTTGTTATCAACCATATCGTTGCCAATACACGTGATAAAGATGCGAATTAAATATTTTGCTCTGTGATGGCAACCCTGAATGGTATTTCATCATTTGTGATGTTATCGGCAGAAGCTGTAAACTATGAAAGCGCTCCGATTTAAGTATATTTTTAAAAATATTAAACTTAAACAAATTATTTAAAAAACGGTCAGATCCTATGTTTTTAAGCATACTCTTTCAGAAAAAAATATTTTTAAAATTTTGGAAACGACCCCATTGTTGCATCACCAATGCTCATTGTACAATACATTTCAGCAAATCATCTTGCTATGACGAAAATAATCAACCTCAGCGGTGCACGCCTGAGTTTTCCAATGCAGCTGCTTACAGAAACATGCAGGCAACAAACACCTGTGGAGTCAAGAAACCTCAAGAATTCTGTAGGCAAATTGGAACTGCTTGGACGAGATCTCCGTGTGAAGTTTGCGACGCATCCATGCCTCACAGGGCACACTTGCCTCATCACATGACAGACTTCAACACCTATCGGAATTTGACTTGGTGGATGAGCGAGACCATGGAAGAAGGGCCTGAGTATCCAGGACAAGTGAACCTCACCATAGATTTCAGTAATTGTGTTTATTATTGAAATAATTTTCATAAGCATGAGTGTGTTAATTTAATATTTATACAGCTATTCAAGCAGCAGTTTAGTTTTATTTCATGAAACATCAAAGTGATCTAAGCCTAGGCTTGCCAGATTTCTTAAATATTCAATCGGGACACCGGAATACTCCCCCCCCCCCCAAGAGCGTGGCAAGTATTCAAAAAGCTACTAATTATGAGCCTAAACCACTGGTAATAAATAATACATGACGCAAGCAAATACATTTAAACATTTTATTTCTTACATGTTAATATTTTTAAGTTACTTTAGTAAGAAGAAAAACTTTGAACGAGAAGTAAAAATTTGAACAATATTTACATGTTCTTTGCATTGACTAGGACTTTTTTAGGAAGTCTTTTTTTCTTTTTAATCTTGTTGTAAAAGTCCTCACAAGCTAATCCGATATTAATTTTACAGGTCAATGTTACAAATCTGTACCTCAGAGCCAGACTAACGTAAGTCACATAATAGCTACTTCACAGGAGATAGGAAAAACATTTGTCTGGCGCATGCAAAGGATAGGAAGCGCTCTTTTAACACTGGTAAATAATTACACAGGATTTTTTTTTTTTACAATTACGTTTACGTGGCTCGATATGTGCTAGGATTCTACATACAATGTAGTAATAATTACAAACTCGCAATTTTCGGACTTACGTCAGTCTGGCTCTGAGGTACAGAAATGACAAAGTTATCATTTTGAATAATCCTTCACAGTTTATTTTCGGACATTTTTGATCATCTGTAATCAAATTTATCTTTTTCCGGGACATGAAGTAATCCGACCGGAACGCCGGGATATTGTCTGAAAACCAGGACTGTCCTAGCTAGAGCTTTTTCTTTTTTTTTTTTAAGACGCTAAATTATAAAAATATGCCTTGACAATCAGTGAAATTCGGAAATGAATTTTACTCCACGACTGAAATTAATTTCAGAGGAGTGAAATGTACTAAAACAGTAAAGACCACAAAAGTGATCAATTCCATTAAAAAAAAACTAACTTTAAGGAAAAGGTGGAAATGGGGGAGGGGGAGATGTGTGCGTTTTGACTTTTTAGCCTGCAGAATGCTTGATATTTTGAATTGAAACCTCTTCAAACTCAAAACCAATTCTGAGAAATAAATTTAAAAGTTATTTTGTATTAATTTGTTCAAAATACAGAGAAAGAAATTAAAGAAGTTTAAAAACGAGCTTTATTTTTATTTTTGAGAAAATCAATCTTCTGGAAGAGCGACACTAAAGTAATACAGAACCATATCAGTGAGTGGAATGATTTAAAGAGTTCTGTTGGCTCTTTCATGGATATTTTTAATCCCCGTCACACAAAGGAAGGGGGTTATAAGTTTGACGTGTCTGTGTGTGTGTGTGTGTGTGTGTGTGTGTTTGTCTGATGCACTCTCGCGCCTAAACGGATAGACCGATTTTGAAAAACTTTTTTTTTTTTTTTTTGTTCGAAAGGAGAGTTGATCGAGAGTGTTCTTAGCTAGGTTGCGTCTTCGGATGACCCTAATTAAAGAAGATATCAAATTAAACACCTCTAAAAGTTTTTTCACGATTTTTGCAGTGAAAATATATTTAAAAATTTTTAAATTCAGTATCAAAATAAAGAGTATTTTTTCTTTGTCTGATAGAATGTGTTTGGAACTTCCATGTTCTATAGAATTCGAATTATAAAGCTTTTTTAAAGCAGATTTTAAATACGGCTAAGCCTTTATTCAGCGATTTGTAACCAAAATCATTGTTGGCCGACAAAGAAATTAAAAGCAATGATTTAAAATTTCTATATGTTGCAAGTTGCTATTTGTTAATAAATAAAATGCTTTTAATTGATTTTTAATAGTATAAGGCTCTGAAGAGGATTTTCAATTTTCCCTCTTGATTCTACATTTGCGACCCAGTTGGGGTTTTTTTAAATTTTTAATTTTAGTTATTTGTAGGAAATGGAGATACTTTAGTGTTTATATTTAAGAGGTTTGAAAATCACCGGTGCATGTTATTTCTCCGTTTTTTTCACGTATAAACAAACTTTTAAAGCATCACGGAAAAAAAATCCTTTAAAATTTCAACCTTGGCATTTTACCGGGGCACCTCATTTTAGATAGCTCATCCATTGTTGTCATTCCCAGCAACGTTGAATCTTAAAATTGCAGCGTAGAAAATGCCGCTTGTCCATTCAGAGAGCCAATCGGAAAGCACTCCAACAAATATCATAAAAGAAAGCTAGTAGAATGGCTCCAGAGCGTCCGGAGCCTGCGCTATCGATTGCTTAAGAAAAGTCTGGCATGTTCTCTTACTTTTGGAAGAGATCCCTTCGAATAGGTCACGGATTTTTTTTTTTGTGTGGTTTCGGAGGAGATTTTGAAGATGAGGGAAATGATTGTTAAAAAATAAACGCCGTTTAAAATTTATTCGATCTTACTAAAGAGAGAGTGAGTGAGTAATGTTGCAGTGCTTAAATTGTTGTCAACTTTCAAGTATTGATTGACAAATTAGCAAAAAAAGCTTTTTTAGGTATCACAAAATATTACACGAAAATATTATTTGGATTTTTATTCAACGAAATGCGTTCGCTCTTCGTGGAAGTTGATTTATTAATTTACTAGCTGCGTTGTCCGGCTTTGCCCGGTTTACCTTGAAAATAAATATTGTGTCAAGTGACGTATATTCAACAATCAGGCTTAAATAAAAGAAAAAAAAATTCATGCAAAGTTTCCCTCCCAAAAATGACGACAGATAATAAAATGCTTTTAAGAAATGAAAATGAAAAAGATGGGTTCAAAAAGCGTAAACGTGGGAACACAAAGTAA
Organism: Uloborus diversus; assembly: GCF_026930045.1. Classification (NCBI taxonomy): domain Eukaryota; kingdom Metazoa; phylum Arthropoda; class Arachnida; order Araneae; family Uloboridae; genus Uloborus; species Uloborus diversus. The sequence goes on along the minus strand of NC_072731.1, from coordinate 239,164,723 downwards.
AATAAGTTAAAGTGAAAATGAGAAAGATGGGAACAAACAATGGATTCAAAAAGCGTAACCATGGAAACGCGAAAATAAAATGGTTAACAACTTGAATGGAGATAAAAATTTTTGAAATTGATTTAAAACGTCTTATAACTTTTTTTCCTTTGGAAATAGAAGCTTAGTTTTTCGACCATAGGTCGAGATACATCTGAAGTAAAAAATTTCGCTTTTTCCAATGGTGTCAAAAAGAAAACTGTGAGACAGTTCCTTCGCTTTTTATTGATATATTAAATGAAGGAAGTAGTGCCTAAATTTCAGCTAAGCCTAAAAAAATTCGAGCAAGAAACGCTAATAACTCCCACCGCAATTAAGTTAGAGCATTGAAACAAATTGCGTAGAACGCAGAAAATTCTACACTTTCCAACGATATGTTTTATTAATATATGTGCAAGTATTTTTTCCCCCATATTCGGGAATTTACGTAAAAATTGGGCCTAAATTGGAATAAAAAAAGAACTACTCATCAATTTTTTTCGAACAGGTCTACAAATATTTCCGGTGCTAAAAGAAAGATGCTGGGAAAATCGGCCGGGTAGTTCTTTTGTTTTGCGCGTTCAGACCAAACAGACGCTTTTTGGAGACTTCATTTTATACTATGTAGAGATTGGCAAAAACGATGCAGAGGTTTGCTCCCTCTTTTTTCTCAAATCCCTTAAAATTGAACTTTAAATAAACCCTTTTAGCTTATTTTGCCGTTAAAGTTAAGAGGAAAAAATTTGATGTGGACACCACGCACATTGTTTGTAAACTCATTAAATTATACAAGTATTTGTCTGTGTATATAAAAATAGATGACGTATGGATGCATGTGTTTGTGTGTGCGTATGTTCGGTACAAATCCGAAATTTACGTCAGATATTCGCCAAATTTCGTACGTGTAAACACTGGGCTTTTGAAAGGTTTAAAAATCCAAAAGGTATTAAATTTAAATTTAGAGCCATAAAACTACATAAAATTGCTTTATTCCGCACGAACGAATCTACGCATCGTTTCGTCATTTACTACGTTGAAGCCCGAAAAAATATTGCATCCAATGGAGTTTCTTAGAAGTTTGGGTAATAAATTAGAACACTTGGAATAAATGTATCGAACATTTATTCCAAGCTCACATCCCCTCATACTGTCAAACAACCCGTGCAATAATACAAATGCTATCCTCATCCAATGATCGAGTAACGCTCCTGACGTCATCAACAATGAAACTAGCGCCATGGCATGATAATTTGATAATATTTTTTGATAGTATTTTAAATGTAGGGAAATGTATTTTTACAAGGCTGAACTAGATCCGGTAACTTAACCATTTTACTGGTAAAACTGTCATTTCAGGAGAGTGAAAAAACGAAGAAGTGGTCTACAATGAATGCTATCTACTAGAGTTTAGGGTTAATCCACTGGAGTTAAGGTTAAAAATTCAACTATCAAAATATCACCAAGCAGGCAATGGTTTCGTTCAAATATAGAAACAATTTTCACCCGTCATACCATGAGGGGCGATTTTCGGGTACTATAATAATAATCTAAACATAGTCGTACATTCAAATATATTTGTTATTTAGCTTCACACATTAAATGGCATGCTTAAAAGTTAATAGCTTCAACCGCAAGAAGAAAAAGGTATTTGGTTTTAAACTATTGGGAAAATTTAATAACAGAATCTCGAATATAAATCTTGAACTAGAATCCAGATTTGAGTACACTTTTAACGTAGAACATGAACAGAAAGAGATTTTTGGATTAGATGGTTTTAGATCACATTTTAAGCATTCAACGTTTAAAACTTTTACAACTGCTGCACCCGATAACTGAAACACGAATATACAATATTTATGATTAATTTTAAATGCAGTTACCTCTATAACTGATTCAATAGTTTAGGTTCTAAAAAGCAGAAGTAACAAAGTTTTACTACTGAGGGAAACAGGTATGAACCTTCTTCACTACAAAAACTGCAGTCTACTTGAAAACCTTTCGGAAACTGGGCTTCCATAAAGGCTTCAAGTAACGATACAGCTTTGTGTTAAGTAAAGCCCTGGTTTCCTAGGAGCGAAGTCGCTGATCTTCGGTGTCGCTCCTCGCCGTGACGCTGAAATCAAAATCAAGTGATTTCGGCGTGGCCATTCACTACGTTGATTTAGCTCCGGCGCGCGTGCTCAGAAGAATCAAGTTTTCCCCTCGGCGAGGAGCGACGCCGAGGATCGGTGACTTCGCTCCTAGGTAACCAGGGCTTAACACTGCCAATGTTATTATGAAGAAGTTGTATCGTTACTAGAAAACTTTATCAAAATCCAGTTTCCAACAGATTTTCTACCTTAAAAAAACTGCCCGTTTACTAGAAAATCTCTAGGAAACTGGGTTTCCATAAAGAGGTTTCTACTAACACTCTGTTAAAAAAGTGCTACTTAAGAAGGAGTAGAAACCTTAATGGAATCCCAGTTTCCTAGAGATTCTCTAGTAAACCGGGCAGGGGTTTTTTCTTTCTCTTTTTTTTATAGTGTTGTTATTAAGAAGTTATGATAAAATTTTATTCTGAGAGAAACTTTTGTCTTAAAATCTTCTATCAATGAAAATTTGAATCAGTGTAGCCCTCATCCTTCAACTACACTAAAAAAAATAATAATAATAATAATAAAATAAAAATAAAACTTCCGATAGAAAGTCCTTAGAAAGTGGACTTCCATTAAGATCTCTAGTAACGACATAGTTCGATAATGATATTTCTTAAGTAACACTGTCAATGTTATTTTTTCTTCTGACTCAAGAATTTACTTTTAATTTATCTCTTCCAGAAAAATCCTTTGACATTTCTTATGTACGTATACGATTCTACAGCAGCAGGCCGGAAAGCTTTGCAATCTACAAGCGAACTGCTCTTAATTCCGAGTGGGTTCCATACCAGTACTACAGTGCTTCTTGTAATGAGACTTACGGTGTAACAGATAGCGGTTATGTATCCAGAAGTAATGAAACATTGCCTCTGTGCACTTCAGAATTCAGTGACCTATCTCCCCTGACGGGCGGAACCATTGTTTTCAGCACATTAGAAGGGCGACCGGGAGCCTATGATTTTGAAAATAATCCACAATTACAGGTAAATGTGATTCCTGTCGCAGTACAATCTCGTTTATCCGGACTAATGGAACCAAAAGCAAGCCGGATGATCGAAAATCCCGGTAATCCGGGTCGTATGTGTAATAAGCAAAGAAAACACTTGAATGTAAAGTAACGTAAAGTAACAACGTCCAAAAAGCACAAATTGGCAGATTATTTGTCGGTTGTCTTTTCATCCATAAGCTCACTACGTTTTGCATTGAAAAAGGCGTTCCCTGAAACGCCGAAACATATGTCTGCAGTAATCTGAGAATTTGTGCTTTTTTGACGTTGTTACTTTACGTTACTTTACTGTCCAACACAAAGGTATTTATTTATCTTACTTGAATGTGCTGACTTACCGGTCATTACGAGAAGAAATGTACTTTGTAGCAAAACTACATAGAACTGTTTAAAAAACATAAAAATACAGATGTCCCTCGTATAACACGGTTGATTCGTACCGTGTAGTATCGAAACCGTGTTATACGAGACTTTTTTAAAAATAACATTTTTACTTATTTTTAGTATTAATTATGTTTGTGTATGAGAAAAATCAGGCTAAGGTGTATCGTGTTATATCGAAACCATGTTCCGTGTTATATCGAAACTGTGTTATACGAGACTTAGAAATAATTTCAATCAAGAGATGTGTACCGTGTTATATTGAAACCATGTTTCATAAAAACAAAGTAAAAACTTATTAGAGTTATGAATCATTAACAGAATGTATTAAACAAAAATGAGATTCCATCTTTCATAAATATAACATTCGAGTTATATCAAATATTGAAGTATTAAATTCATATTTGTTATACCGTGTAATATCGAATCCGTGTTGTAGCAGTACATTGTTATACGAGGGACGCCTGTGTATCAAAACATTTTTTCACATCCTTTGTTTACAAGGAATTAGTTCCCTCTCTTCTGAATCAAACATATGACTCGTTCGAGTACAGCACGATCAATCTAACTGGGGGTTCAATACCGTGTATTTTGCTCGTGTTACAAGCTCTACTAAAACCATTCCATCGAACTAGAGAAATCTCCTTCTTTCTAGGCACTATAACTCCAGCTATCGAGATAAACAAAAGAAAATTGAGTCGTTGTGTGAAGTCTCGCAGACGATTTTTAGTTAATGTAAATTCACGACTAGGATAAGATATAACTTTTACCTTAGTTGTTGACTTTATATCCATAGGAGCAATCTCTTGAGACAGCCTATTTGGTATGTTCGAATAGAGCTGCCGGTTAAGCAGTTGGTAGATTTGATGACGTCAGTCAGAAGTGTCCGTAGAATTTTTTCATATACGATCGGCTAAGTAGTTGCTCGTGCCTGGTTAGTCCCCGGTTAACCGGTTGCTCTATTGGAACATACCCATTAGAGTGCGTCTTATAGTGCACTTAAAAAAAAAATTTTGAATTTCTTATGGAGCACCCCTTTAATTGCTTCCTTTTGAAGAAAAAAACACACATAAAAGTTTCATAGAGTTTGAACAAAATTTAGGGATTGCTGCCAGTGATTACGTTCATTGTGAAAAAAATTTTGTACTAATAAATTCCCCATTTTCCATTGTCATATTTTAAATTAACATGAAATTGGGTTGCTTAGGTAAGAAACATAACACAAATACCCATTTCCTATACAAACAATAAAACAATAAGCATTTCATGGTTGTTATGGTATGTAATAATGTCAAGCAAAAAGCATGCATAAATTCGATTACGGCATTCATATCATATGTATACAATTTCAATCTTTTACATTCACCAATGTTGTAATATTTCTCTCTTAGTTACTAGTTAGTTACTAGTATGTGAGATATATAAGCTTTTCGCTGATTGCTATTCATCATACAAACCATTCGATAATATCTCTTCTAAAATTTGATTAAAGGACTCTTATGGAGAAAAATCTGAATGTCAGTAATAAAATCCTATAATTTGTTTCCTTGGGTTTTAGTTCTACAACATATTCTGTGGAACGTGTCACTGGAGGAATTGTTGTTTTAGGTTTCTTTAACAAAGAAACCATTTTGTAGTTTGTCTCTTCAGAAATGTAGCCCTTAAAGCAAATGAGAGCAATATTTTCTTCTGACAAGTAGATGCCAAATAAGATTATTTGAAGCAACAGCTCAAATTTTGGCATTTTCCTTCTTGGAGGTGAAAACGCTTTTCAACAACATAAGACCAAATATGGATACAAACTTTAATGTAAATTCTTGTTCTTCAGGATGAGTCGAAGTATACATTCCATTACTACAGAAGCTAAAACAACTGCACTATCACGAAAGTTGAGTCAGATTCTTCATGATTTTCTTTGTTTCAAAATTTTTTCTTTTGCGAAAATTCAGTTTCTTCTTCAACTAAAGATTTACTAGTTACCAATTTTGCCTTGTCATGTTGGTTTTTGTGTATCGCCTGGAATTGAAATCATGCGTAAAGTATCACCAGCAAGAGCAATATCAAACAGATAATCTAATGACAGTTTCCATTAATTTTCTCCTTGATTACTGAAATATAAAACACTTAACTTTTCTTTCTTTCCGAGTTGTTAACTAACAACTTATATTTCTTTGCGTTGTTAACTAACAGTTAAGAGGTTGAGAGTTGACTGTAGCTACAGTTAATTATCATGATAGAATAAAATATAAAATAAATGCAAAGCCAATAACAATCTAAATTATCCTTAACTAAAGTTAACAACAAACAAGTCGCATAAGTGAATATTATAATAATCGATGCAAAAAACAAAAACAAAAACAAAAAAAAACACCCAAAAAAAGGCAAGATTCGAAACATTTGTAGCAATGGTAGCTATTTCTAAATATTATTCAATTTTTATTTTTCGAGAGATAAATTCTTTGTTCATCCAAAGGAACAAAATGAGAGGGTGTCTCATGAAAAAATAGCTCCTTTAAAAATAAGACTCACTCTAATAGCCCATAGTTGCTATCGCAAAAAGTGAATTCACCATTAGTTAGCAGAACACCAACTTGAAATCTAAATAAAAAATTATTGAAATGGAATAGCAAATTTCTGGCAGAATAATCATAAAAATAAGTATTGTTGCATTAAATGTGTAATTAGTACATGCATACATTTTCTATGCATTAAAATGTATCTTCTTTTCTCTCATTATGACACTAAAAGTCGCCTTTAATATTTTAGGAATGGGTAATTGCAACAGCTATTAGAATTACTCTTGATAAGATGAATACGTTTGGTGATGAGATATTTCAGGATCCTTTAGTTCTGAAGTCTTACTACTACGCCATCAGCGATTTTTCAGTCGGAGCTCGGTAAGTAAATCTCTACTTAGTATAAAATGAAATCTCCAAAAAGCGTCTGTTTGCTTGAACGCGCAAAACGCAAGAACTACCCGACCGATTTCGCTGAAATTTTCAGTTTGTTTCTTTAAACCCGGAAAAGGTTTGCAGACCAGTTTGAAAAAATTTCGAATTTTTTAATTATTATTTCGTCCCAATTTTCACATAAATTCCCGAATATGGGGATTGAAAAATTACTTACACACATTAATATTATATATGTTCGAAATAGCAGATTTTTCTGCGTTCTATGCAATTTGTTACAATACTCTGACTTAAGGGGACAAGGGACCTTATACATTCGGAAAATCAACCAAATTTCACAAAAATTGTTTTTGCGCCAAAAAAATAGAGCTTAGTACCAGCTTTGATAATCCATTTTCATTTTTGCGATATTATGATTTTTACGCATTTTATTTACATTTTTAAAAAAGGGGCGTGGTATTTAAAGGGATAAAAGTATCAGCTGATTTTTGTTTACACGTTTTTAATCATCATTTTTGGCTCGAAATGCTCCCACCGCATTATTTTTCACTGTATCGCTTCAAAATTTTTTGAGCACATTAACAGTCTTATACTTCATAAAACTGGGCATTACTTTACCCAAATACAAAAATTTACTATTTATACGCTGTTAGCAAAGTAGCATACGTATTAAAAAAACGTAAAATTCTATTCATAATTTGCTTTTTTTTTTCTAGTTTATATACGCACATAGATTGAATTCAATGCCCATTTATGTTCATACGGATAAACTACATCTGGAAAAAAAATATTGTTGGTTTTCGTTTACATGAATTGCGCCTGGAGTGTTTTCAATTCTGCCCATGTTGCGTTCCATATGCCTCACAAAACACCTTTTTTAACCCTAAAATTTTTAAATTAACATTTAAAATGTCTAATATTGATATGAAAATATTATTTTTGTTCTATTACTTCAAATACATGGTGTAAAATTATAAAATTGAAAAGTAAAATTCAAAAGTCCCTTGTTCCCTTAATTATGTCGGGAGATATTAATGTTGACAATGCTTCGCTGCACTTCAGGCACTACTTTCTTCATTAAAACTATTAATAAAAAGTGAATGAATTGTCCCACATTTTTCTTTTTGACACCATTAGAAAAATAGACTTTTCTTATTTCAGATCTAATTCGATCTACAGTCGAAGATTCAACCTTGTATCTTAAAATAAAAAATCGTTACATGCGAATTAAGTGAAGTTCAAAAATCTCTTCCCCATTCAAGTTATAACCGTTTTATTAGTGTTGTTCTGGTTACGCTTTTTAAATCCTTTGTTTCTTTCTTTCTTTCTTTCTTATTTTGATTTCTTAAAAGTACTTTATTTTGTAGCGATCCACAACCCTACTATTTAATTGTAAGAAGGAAAATGCCTTAGAGGGGGGGGGGATGTTGATAGGGAAAAAATAATCTTTCTTTTTATGTCAGAGAGGGAAGGGACATTTAAATTTGCTCTAAGAGCTTTTTATTTATTTTTAAAGCACGAGCAGAACCGGTGCAGATGCATCTAGCACCTTTATAATGAGAAACGTTTACACCAGTCGTGGGTCTAAAAGGGAGTGGGTCATTGGAGCTACGACCTACGGAGGACCGAAGATAGCCTAACTCAGCATTTTGAGGAATTGTATTCCGAAAACTTCGCTCCAGATTCCCGATTTATGCCCAAAAATGATATTTATGACCCCCTCCCCCTTTCTTGAAATGACCCTATCCAAAACTAGGCGCTGAATCCACCCATGATTAAAACACACATGATTTCACTATAGTTTTACTCCCATTCGGTGATTATCGTAACGTCTTTTCTTCTGTTAGTATGTTACAGTTCTGGTTAAAAAAAATTACATCACCCTCGCATTTTTACAACAATGGGATTATGTGAGAAGTTTTTGTCGACCGATTAACGATGAATCTATGTGAGATTCTGCAAAACTTATGAAATAAACATTTAACAGCAGGAATCCGATAATTGTTTACGTAGATCGGGGCTGTTTCCGGGCCAAGGCAAACTGCTGACCTCATGCTCATTTTTCCATTTCTGAACCTGCGTGCGAGTTTAGATAAAAAAAAAAGTTACTTAACCCCATGTCAATTTAAGTCTAATGGCAGGATAAAGTTTTTTAAATTGTTACTTATCAGTTTAGCCCTAACTCACAGAGCAGAATCATCCTGGAAAATGACGTTTGGAACTGAAGAAAAGTGATCCCGGATAGTAGGAAGCAATTTCTCCTCCAAAATGCCAATTCACACTTGAGCGTTTACTGTTCCTTGCACAAAGTGAAGCCCACCAACTCCTTGATCAGAAATACATTCCCAAATCATCTGGGATACGGGATGCTTGATGACTGTGCGTTGAATGCAGTCGGGATGATATTCCTCTCCTTTGCGGCGCGGGTGATGCAATTTTTTTTACCACCACTGTAAATGACCAAGGACTTCCTCTCATTTAATACAGGTGCAGATGCTACGGCCACGCAAGTGACTGCATCTATGCTCCTGACGAAGCCACGGGAATATTGCGTCTTGTATGCCGTTGCGAACATCACACCATGGGGGATGACTGTAATAGTTGCCTGCCCCTCTTCAATCAGAGACCTTGGGCACCAGCAACACCCACAGAAGCAAATGAATGCCTTCGTAAGTCTTTTAGTTTCACACTTTCAATCAACTTTCAAAATATATTTAACAACGCATTTAAAATGACTTTCGCAGCGATGCCCACCTAGGAGGGGGAGTCATGGCGCAGATGGTGCGATTGACATTTTTAGCGGGGTGTTTTAAGGGGTACTTTTTCCTTTTTGGGGGAGTTCTCTTGCTTTTGGTAAGGGTCTGCGATCTGAGGGGGTGCGCCCTGGCTCTTGGGGAGGGGCACCCCTGATTTTCGGGTGTATTATTCCCCTTACCCGCACGGCTTTGCACGTGATAGAAAATTAAAAGGTCTTTTGGTTCGCCTGCATATTTACAACTAATGTATGGTGGATTTTCTTGTCAATTGGTTTGTACCCATGTTACGGTTCCACGTAATGATAATTTCGTAATTTACTCGCCCATCTTATGATAATTTTGCTCTGGAAAATGTTCTTAAAATTGGATTACAAACATAACCACATCAAATTTTCGAAAAATTGCTTCGAGGTGCACACCCCCATGCTACAAACTAACTTTGTGCCAAATATCATGAAAATCGGCCGAACGGTCTAGGCGCTATGCGCGTCACAGTGATCCTGACAGACAGAGAGAGACCCGGACAGAGAGATATCCAGACGGAGGGACTTTCAACTTTATTATTAGTAAAGACAACGTTTGTCCAAAAGTTCCCAAGTTTGATCCGAACTCCTAAAAAATCGAATTTTCTCCATCGAGTTAAGTGCTAAGTTTTCTGAACTGTTATGAACTGAATAATAATTTCAGATCTTTTAAACAAAAACATTTTGTTCAATTCGTTTTGTCTCATTCCTTTAAAAATTGTTTTGCAGAACATATCGAGAAACTCACGCATTTCCACATATCAAAAGTTAGTCTCAACTTTTATATTTTATTTTGCAAAAATTAATCAATTCTTGTTTTAATTCCTTTAACATTCCATTGCTTGTCATTATTTTTCACTTTGCCTAAAACTCTTTTATTAGTTTCCGCTTTCGAACTACTTTGCTTGTTTCAGTAGAAACATTAAAAAAAATTTAGAAACTAAAAAAGAAAAAAAATTGTACGTCACTAAATTTTACGAATTGATGCCTATGAAAAAACCTTTGTTATTGAACCGAAATTTAAAAGCAAATGCTTCCAGTTTTTCGATAACAATGTAAGGTTACGGTGCACTAATGATACATCTCGTTTTCCGAAGCATATCATTTCAAAACCTATTAAAAACAAATAAATAACTTCTAGCTGTCCACATATGTGAGATCTTCTATTTTACCACAATCTCAAAGCCATCAAAATAAAATCATGAACTGATTAAAACACCTCAAAATCTCCAACTTCCGCTCTTCTCACCGCTGGTTACAAATTCGCAGACTCATTTCGCAAGCCGTCTCATCAGCCTACGCTCTCGATGGAGTGAACAGGTTTCTGTAATCTACCTGTTGGAGCTCTTCCTTATTCGCCGCGGTCCATACTAAGTTTGGGCCTCCCGGGCGGAGAAGGCGGCAGCCCGGCCTACATACTTTTTCATCAAGATACTGCTCGTCTTTTTTCTCTCCGCATTAGTTCGGGGAGACTAAACCGAAACCTAAAGATATTACCTTGCTCCATTGATCATCTGCTTTGCGACATTGTACTTGGGTTTTACGTTTTAATTGAACCAAAACGAAATAATTTTGTGCCTATCACATCATTATTAAATACGCTGATACCGGACAATTTGCAATTTATTCTGCCGTGGGCAGGTAAAGCGTAATATCTGCAGAAATGGGTTTTCTTGACATTTGAAGAAACGCGTTTTGGAATCAATACTAACAACATGAAAATGTTGGAATTTGACGGAGTTTTATTTATTTTTTTTTTTACGCGTTTTTTTCTCAGCGGAAACCAAACAAGCAAGCTTGTACAGTAAAGATAGGTTTGGCAGACGTCCTGGTTTGTTTACCTCATGCCTCGGAAAAAGATAAATTTGGTTACAGATGACCAAAAAAAGTCTAAAAATAATTAACTGGTAAGGATTATCTAGGTCTATTACTTTGTCATTTGCAACACTGACTTGAAAAATTATTACCGCGAATTAGCTTGTGAGGATTTTTACAACAAGATTAAAACTGAAAAAGACTTTCTAAAAAAAGTCCCTGCCAATAAAAGGCATATGTAAATATTGTTCAATTTTTTATTCCTCATTCCGAGGTGTTTCTTCTTACAAAATAACTTGTAGATATATTAACATGTAACAAGTAAAATTTTAAAATTTATCTGTTTGTGTCATTTTTTAATCCCTTGTTTAAGTTTCATAATTAGTGACCATTGATTCACATCAATGAGAATAAACAACCCTGTAAATTACTCTAAAATCCAGTCAAGGGTGCGTACTCTTTTGCGTACTTACAACGCTGGTGAGGGGGGATGGGCATTCCGGTGTCCCGGTTGAGCATTTCAGAAATCTGGCAATAAGTAAACATAATGTGCATTAAATGACAAAAATTCAAAAAATTGAGAAATGAAACATTTGCAGTTAATTCCCTTTACCAGCCCACGGCAGTTTTTCACTCAATATTTAATACTCTATAGCTATTTAAATTTATCTAATTTATCTATCTTTATTTCTCTATAGCTATCTATCTTTGCATGTCTATTTCTATATTTATCTATCAATTGATTACAAAAATAATTTATTTTCTTAGTTATTTTAGTTCTTTTTAATCTGTTAGCTAGCAGTTAATTTTTAATTTTCCTTCTATCTTTTTTTTTCTTTCTCTTATTGCATTTGCTGTATTTGTTACATTCTTTGTATTCAAATTTACTCTGCAATATTGCACAATAGTAAGGATCAAAATTTACAATGCAACGTGGGTTATTATTTATGGTTCATCAAAGCAGAGTATTGCAAAAAATATTTTAGGGTGGGTGGTAATTAAAAATTATTATTGTTATTATTACTATTTCTCAACAAAATTTCTTCTCCGGGGAAACGAATATCGGTCATTTGAATTGAAAATTTCTTTGTTTGAAAATCTCACGTTATGCGGACATTGAATTGAAAGATATCATCATGAAATAATTTCTTGCTGAAGTAGTGTTTACTAAAATCTCAAGCAAATAAAGCTAAACAAAAATGGGGGAAAGGTTGTAAAAAGGGGAAGCTTTTTGTTTTCCATGCTTGGGTTAAATCTAACCTGGCAGCATTGTGAAGGTTACGCAGATTCTAAACAAACCATACAAACGCTGTCAGGTTCGGTTTGCCATAACTATGTTTCAATCTTCTTTTATAGGGCAAAAATAGATTTATTATTTCTCCAAAATAATACTCATTATGAACTGCTTCGAAATATAAATATGAATGCACTGCTATGATCTGTGGGTCAGCATTTAAAAAATATCTTCTTAATAATGCACGCTATTCCCAAAAAGAGTTCAGTAATAAAATATAAAAATATTAATACGATGTAATTTTTTAAATTATTAGTTGGGGTTATTTTTTCCTTTCTACTATTAACACATGTCCTTTAATTGAGCTAAAACCGTACATTTTAACGAACAGTTACATAACGTATTCACATATTTTTGAAAATAAAATACCATTTCCCCCGGTATATCTACGCCTTCATAAGCTTTAATCTTGGCACAGTGTTTCCGAGGGAAAGAAGAAGCCTGAAGTTGCGTGGGAAGAAACTTGCTGGCGTTCCATCTTAATATCGTCTGCTAGACAGAAGATGCCAAAGAACTCCACATGGTTTACAGTAATCTAATTTCATGCTATTCAAATAACCGCTAAACTTTATTCCACGTGCTTTCTGATTTTTACAGAAGAAAATGATAATTCAGGGGACAGTTTTATGATGTGGTTTGTTAGAAGCAATCTACAGGTGTGCGCGAATTTTTGAAATGCTTAGTTCTGTTTTCTTCTCCTAGAAGCCGCGCTGTGTATTTGTGATGTTTTGAGTATCAGCTGTTCAGTTTGACGCCTGGACAAAATGGAAATCCATGTGTTGTGAGTGAATTTTATCAACATCTGTTCGATATTTGAGTAATTATTTCAGCAAGAAAAGGATGAGGACCACACAGTGCTTATTAATACTTTTTTTAATATTTATAAACATTGACGCTCAAAAAGGGAAAAAGAAATCCAGAACGCGGCAAGACTTTGAATTTACGCTACACGGTATGTAAATTTTTCGTTTTTCTTTCAAAAAAAAAAGGCATTTTTTATTTGTATTTATTTTCAAAATCTCTCATCATCTCTCATGATTTTCACAAGAAATAATAGAGAATTTAAAACTTATTTGTAATTTTCATTTAAGACAATGAAGATTTCAATCTCAAACTTCAAAAATACTCGCTAATTCTCTAATCTATTTATTTTTGCGTATCAATTTGACTATAAGAAAATGTCGCACTTTGCTTATTGTGTGTAAGAACATAAAAGAAAGTAATACTATATTTAATTAATTAATTGCTGTAAAATTTCCTATTAGGCTTTTATGATGCTCATGGGCTTTTAAAAATGCTTTTTTGCATAAATATTTGTATATTTGGTGTAATATAGTACATTTTATACCAAAAAGTATCAGTTAAGCAGAAGTGCTTCCCCTCCAAAGGTGATGCGCTCCCCCTCAATATGGAATCTACCGCTCCCATTTTTAATGCGGTAACCTGCGCCATGGGTCATATTCCCCCAAATTTTCATCAAAACTCAACTGCCTATTTCTCTAGGCAGGCAGGCTGGTCATATTACCATAAGCTTTGAATGTATATAAAAGCACAGATATAAACTAGTTGGAAAAAACGCAGGCAAACACACACATGTGGTAAAAAAAGATTAGCATTGATTACATTAACTATTTCTTCGGATCCAAAAAACTAAAGTTTGAAAAAAGTAGCAATAAAATTCTTGTCACAGGGTGGTCAGCTGACCCTTTGACCCTCCCCTGAAATCCACCCTTGCATCCTTCTCTTTCCCAGCCATTTTTTCAATCATATTTAACACATAATATCTACATTGTATATGGAGAGAATGAGGTGATAAAACTTCTGGTTTTGAAGTATCCTACCTGGAAAACTTTCGAAATTGATCTCTTAAAAACGCGATTATATACCATATTTTTTGACGTCGGGGAAAATGACATGATTCAAGGATTGTTCCCGATCTATTTTTCGAATCGATTTACATCTCCCTCCTAACATCTTGAAATTGAAGTTTCAAAAACGCAATTGTTGACAATCTTCAATGATGTCAGAGAAAAAGTGTGAGGGGGGGGGCTCTCCTTTGGAAAGTTTTTAAAATTGAAGTCCTAAAGAGCATAATTCAATAATATTATCAAAAGAGGGTCAGAGGTTTCTTCTCCTTAAACTTTTAAAAATTGTAGCAGCAAGAATGAAATTTTCGTTATTTATTTATTTATTTATTTTTGAAAATATCAGAAAGAGTGATTTCGACAACCGCTCTCTGGAAATCTTTCGAAATTGTAGTCCAAAATACGCGAATGTAGATCATATTTATTAAAGTTAGGGACCAGCAATTTTTCAAAATTGAAGTCCCCAAAATGGAATATTATATAATCTCCTATGTTGTTGGAGGGTAAAGTATTCCGGAGCTCTCTTCCGGAAATCGATGCCTGAAAACAAAATATGAGACGCTTTGTAATAGTTTGGGAGGAAAGGAAGAGCTTCGGCAGCGTAACATTTAGAAGACTTTCTTATTTTCTGAGAACTAAAAAAAGGGGAATAAATGAAAGAGGAGGGCGGAGAAACAGAACGTCTGAAATGCGTTTAAATGAAATGTTCTTGATATTACGATATTGTTCAGATACATTTAAGTAAAAGTACTTGATAAAAACCATAAAACATTGTTGGAGATGCTTTCTAAAATAATAAGTGAAGAGTAACAATTTTATCATGAAAATATATCTGTAAGTGATAAAAATCTTAAGTTTGAGAAACCAAAAAGGAAAAATTAATGTAACTTCGTAAAGTATAATATGTTCAAAAAATTAACTGTTTTTTATATAGTAACTATTTTTCCAATTATTGAAAGATTTTTAGGAATATTTTAATGAAGATTTCGCCGATTTTGATTAGTGTGAAATTTTGTTTCTGAAGTACCTTTAGTATTCTTTGAAGTAAATATGTATCTTTTCAGCTTTATGTAACTTCATTAAAAAAAAAAAAAAATCTGTCCCTGATCGTTTAAAATAGAACAAAATAATGGATACAAAGGTTTTTTTTTTTTTCATTTTTACCGGAGGATAGTTCTAGAAACTGCGTTTTTATCACAGCAATAATATTCGGCTTCAAAAGTAATTTCTGGGAATGTCACTGATTTCGGTTATTTCTTTTGACAATATTTCCCTTCAAAAATAATAAATTTACCTAAGTTCTATAAAAGTTTAAAAATTTGTTCGAACAATATATATCACGGGCTCTTATTCTATGTTACCTGACAGCAGATTATTTACGGTTTCTATAGATCATCGAACAATAATATTTTCGTAATCTTTTGGAAACATAGAATTTCAAACCCGAAAACTATGTTCATAATCCCTCGAAACTTAGTTTAGGACTATTTTTTGTTCTGTACTGTCTGACCAAGGATTGTATGGAAAAGCAAACATCCGGTTTACAGACGGAGTTGGACGCATCTATTTGTTTTCAGGGATGTTAGCTTTTGCAAATGTATATCAGCCTCTAAATGAAGCAGATTCTCATTCAAATGATCACAACACGCGCATCAAATTTTTACATTTCCCCCTCATTCAGATAGACTTGTCTTCACTGAACGTTTGCCAGTTGCATACAATCCGTCATTAGACAGTAACTACATTACAAAACTTTTGGGAAATCAAATCGCTATAGTATTTTCTTTGATCGGTTCTTAACTTTTTGTGACAAAATGAAAAATAATTAAAAATAGAAAGAAATGATGGATAAAAAAAAGCAAAGTTAATTTGCTTGTAAATGAGCTTTTTTTAAAAAAATAATTGCAGGAATTAAAGAATACGACCATTTGGTCTTTTAGTGAACTTTCACGTTAAATTTTAAAAGTTTATTTTAATCAACCAA
Organism: Uloborus diversus; assembly: GCF_026930045.1. Taxonomy (NCBI): domain Eukaryota; kingdom Metazoa; phylum Arthropoda; class Arachnida; order Araneae; family Uloboridae; genus Uloborus; species Uloborus diversus. The sequence continues at coordinate 239,148,537 of NC_072731.1, read as the reverse complement.
TTTCAAAGGAACCCGCTGGAAATTCTTTACATTGTGCCTAGGAGGTCATATGACTTAAAATCAGATAAGTTTATGGAAAGTTGAAATTATTTGAACAAGTTGCTTACCTTTGTATCATTCTTTTTTATAGGGATGTCTGGAGCACTTACCATATTATTCATATTTAAATGTCAAACTCACTTACTATTACCTCCTTTTTTTTTTTTTTTTTTTTTTTTTTTTTTTTTTTTTGCGATTATTCGACATAAAAACAGCATGCAAAACTAATAAGAATGTGAACTGAACTCAAGGTGGGGAGGGCGGAACATCACAATCGCTGCGGATAAGTTGTCTTAAATCATTTATTTCTTTTTCTTCCGGGAATTAAGAGTTGAGTAAACAACGAGAAAAAGGGTGACAAACTCAAATGCACTTACCATTTTGTCTCCCCCCCCCTTTTTTTTGTTGCTTATTGTGAAAGAGTACAGTGACCATCCTTTGGTAATCTTTCGAAATGAAGTTTCAAAGAGCCAATTTTAGATTTACGTCTGATGGTGTTAGGGACAGGGGTTCCGAAACATTCCCTCGAAATTATTACGAAATCGAGTTTCTGATATGAAATTTTTGAATACCTTTCAACGGAAAAGGAAAGGAATAATTTCGGGAACCTTCAAAGTTGTTTTTTAGAAAAATGCTGTGACACCCCTTCCCGCCCCCCCCCCCCCCCAAACATGCATGCATACATAGGAGGCTAGTTAAAAATCAACCGAAGAGACAAAATTTTTCATTGAGGCATGAAAACTTTCTTGTTCCGTCCCTTGTGTTTGTGTGACTTCAATGCCACAGACCAGAGGCGACGATTAGAGCTTATAAGTGGGAGGGGGGTAGAGGGAAGACAACTAAAAGCCATAGGTCTTTTAGGAGCCAGCAAATGGGAAGAAAAGGAAAAAAAGTACAACATTTTGTTAGGGCTAGTTTTGAGAGCAGATCAGAGGTAATTGATGTAAATCTAACAACTTAACTCACGTTTGTCTTAAGATTTTGATGAATTATGTACACAATAACTTTCCCTGAACAAACACTTAGACGTTAGACAGTAAGAAGCAAAAAAATACCACTTACATCCCTTTGCTTCTCATTGTCTCAACTAGACTTACATTATTTGTTTCCTAAATTGGTTAATAAAATAAATTAACCATAAAAAGTGAGGGGGTGGTTGCCAACCCCCGAATGGCCGCCCAAGGAGGCTAAAAGATCGCCGCCACTGCTACAGACAGACGCTTAGACAAAAACGCCAAACTTATAACTTTTTGAGTCGGAGGACGAAAAGAAAGATTTTTTGCATCTATTCTGTCTAAACTCTATTCGTGTTATTATAGTGCCTAGAAAGAGTAGTGTGCCGACCGGCGCTTTTTTCCCCACGATTCTTGAAGACAAATTGTATGAAAACCGCTAGATGGCAGTGCGGTCGAGATGTACGTTCAATTTCGCGGTGTTTACATTAGTAGACGCGGGATTTTGTTACAATTTAGTTCCGCGTTTCCCTTTTTTACCTTTATTTCGTGAATATTTCATGAAACAGCATTTAAGGCTTTTAATGGAGACATCAAAGTTGAACATTGGAAGAAATAAAGCTTTATCTTGTTTCGTACCAGGGTGCAAAAGTGGGTACAAAACATGCAAGGAAAAAGTTGCGCTTTTTAAAGCTCCAGCAGATGAAGAAAAACTAAAGTGGAACTCGTTAATTCCCAGGTTAGATAAAGTTTTTGATAAATATTGCTCAATTTGTGCTCTGCATTTCGAAAAACATTTTATTGAAGCGCATTTTAAGCATATTATAAATGGTGAGGAAGTTTTGATTCCTCGCGGAAAAACTTTTTTTAAAGATGAGGCAATTCCGACAATTTTCCCAAGTCTGCCAACATACTTTACTAAAAAATTACCAAAGAAAAGGTCCATCAGGAATTATGCAGTTAAGAAAAATGTTCCCTGTTTGAAAAAAATAAAACTTGATCTTTCCGCAGATGAAACTGAAATAACCACGTATACATCTATTATAAATGAAATTGTTCGTATTAATTTGCCTAACGAATATTGGGTTTGTATGAAATTTAAAAAATCTCCAAATATTGTAGTTTTTGTATGTAATGAAAATTATGTGGAAAATAATATTAACGATAAAAAGATCATTATTGAAGTAGACACAAAGACAAGGATGTTTTAAAAACAAAGTTTTACACAATTGACTGAAAATTTGATACTTATATTTTAAGACAAATGTATTATCAATCGAGATGGCTTAGGGCGGAATTTGTTGTTGTTTTTAATGCCACTTGGGAGACTCAAGCCCCATTCATGTAGCCAGCATGAGTTTAAAGCAGAATGGAGCGACTCCTAAGTCAATGAGGCCCCTAAATGAGAAAGAGCCCGTCTTGGGCACGGTATATGGTAGCATCACCTCTACAGTTTATAGGTCTGGAGAATAGGTTGGAAATCTCCAGCAACGCTCCGCCTGGTAACTGTTAGCGACCGACCATTCGACTTTCGGACAAGCGGAATCAATAATCACGTAAGTTATATTTAAAAAAATTTTTTTTTAATTTTAGCCTTTTAAAATCCTGTACGAAATTGATAATTATTTTTGTTATCGTCCCCCGTTATCGAGAAGGTATTTAAGTCTCCCGAAATTTTAAGAAAAGTGGCAAATTTAAACACTTGGCGAGGGATAGAAGGTACCAGCTTTATTATTAGTAGAGAAATAAGAGACGCGCAGTTATTGAATACTTAGGGGCCATTCTTTAATTACGTAAGTATGATTTTGGCAATTTTTGATCCCCCTCTCCCCATGTAAGGTACGTAAGATTCCCCCCCCCCCCCTATTCTTACGTAAGATTCCATTTCGTTTTTCAAAATGAGAAAATAACAAATCTTGGAATCGTTACATCACTGGAATCGTATTAAATTCACAATATTAAATTTAACTTTTTGCGTAAATAAATAGTTACTGAAAAGTTGGAATCTAAACTGAATGTTTTTTCGATTTTTTTAAAATGTAATATTAATTAAAAATAAAACATGCCATACATAATGCGACTCTTTTATTATATTTTACACTATTCATTCTTTGTAAAACAAATAAAAAAACATCTTATCCTAACACGTTTTTTAACTTCCATACGCAAATGGAACATAATCTCTGCCAAATCACTTGTTGATCGCGCAATTTCTAATGTGAAATACCGACTTGGAAAATATTACGTAAGAATGAGTTTGACCCCCCCCCAAAGGTACGTAGAGGCTTTTCCAACCCCCCTCCCCCTCGGTACCCTTACATACTTAATGAATGGCCCCTTATAGTCTACTATTTTCATTGAAGATAAATTAGCATAAGGTAATTTTATATTCTTCAAAAAATAAATGAACACCCATGTAACAAATAGCACTTATTACAGAATTTGTCTTTTGCGCAGAAATAAGTTAAATCCGAAAAACGGGGCTTTTAAACTGCGAAATGAGCATGCAATCGCTGATTTAAAACGAGTCTGATGGAAGAGCATAACGTACACCTCGAGCGCAGCGCCATCTGGTTTTTCCTCAGATCTGACCTCACTTTTTCCCCGTCGATCGGCACACTACTCTTTCTAGGCACTACAGTGTTATGAAGTTGAAGTTGAAGTTGAATAAGAGTCTTCAGACTCCAGGTTGATGAGAGGACTGCGTGAAAAACGCCTTGCCTCTGCTAGTTAAATTGAGCGAAAATTGAATAGAGGAGATTGACCAATCATGGGAGGATCTTTATATTTCTTCTTTACAAGGACTGGGATATTAAAAAAGGAGTGCTATCGATTCTTAGTGAATAGTGGCTTGAGGAAATTGAACGTCAAATTGTAAGGATTCTTATTAATATAAAGGTTGATACAAAGCTTGTATTGAAAAAGTTACACAATATGATATAAAAGGAAAGATCAAATATGTATGCAAATAAGGAATGATTGTGGGAATTTAGGAAATTAGCATAAACCTAAGAGACATGAAGAACGAAACCCAATCGAGATATAAAAGCAAGGAGAGATGAACAGAATATAAACAGGGCGAAAAGTCAAAAGGGATTACGGTTCTAGTAAAAACGAGGAGAGAACCGAACAATAATCTGGAGAGAAAGCGAGAAGGGGAGAGGCTAAAAAATCGTCAGAGCAATAAACAAGGTGTTTAGGGATAAGTTGGATGAGCAGATTTCTTTGATTATTATAACGATCACAAATATTTAATCTGTGCCAGATAGTTTCGGGAGTATCACAGGAATTACAATTTGGGGATATTTCAAATTTTAGTTTAAAGAGTTTGTCTTTCAAGAGGAAACTGTCAAGGACTAGTCGATTTAAAAAGATTTCTTGTTTTCTGTTTTTAATCCAATGGATGCTTGATTTATCAGGGATAGTTCTTAGTTTGAATTTGTTGTAATATTTTGAGTTCATCCATCTTTCCTTTAGTTCATTTTTATGAGCTGATTCGATGTGGTTTTTACAGTCTTTCCAGGTTGTTAGCGAAAGCATTGGAGTATTATGGCCCATGACGGCTTCTCTAGCTAATTTGTCGGCTAATTCATTTAAATAAATTCCTGTGTGGCTAGGGACCCAGGTTACAATAATTTTTTTGTTGTTGCTGGCTTCTTGTAAGATATTTCTTGTGGCTACAATGAGTTTTTCTTCTTTTTTCTTTTTGTTCTTTAATGCTTCTATTGAACTTAAGCTGTCAGTAATGATAATGGTGGGGTTTGATTTGTCGATGAGAAATTTAGCGGTATAATAGATGGCGATCATTTCCGCTGTAAACACTGAGCAAATGTCTAGAAGTTTTATCTTCCTATTAACTTTATTACTGTTTACAATGCCAAAACCCACTTTGTCTTCTATTTTTGAGCCGTCTGTTGCCCAGATATCAAAGTTGCTGTGTTGTTCAGTATATTCTGTAAAAGATTGTTTAATTTCTTCTATGCAGGTTGCCTTTTGAAAATGTTCGGATTTTGTGATAAACTCTAGGTTATTTTCTTTCCATGGTGGTATATTAAGATTTCCCAGCAAGTTGTCTTGATTACTGACGTAATTTGATTTATAATTTTTTATGATACTGAGTGCTTTGACTTCTATGTCGCTCTTGGTTTTTAATTTTATATTGGTTTTAAAGTTGCTTCGACGATCACTTTTGTAATTTTGTTTTAGATTATATTTGACAATGTTCCAGGTCATTCTGTCTTCGTACGAGCCAAGGCGTGTGAGATGTCGTAATACATCGTTTGGGGTAAAAGAGTTGACTTTTAGGCAGCATCTAAGTGCCTTGTTTTCAATAGTGGAGAATCTGTTTTTGCTTCTTTTCGTGTCTTTTGTCCTGCATATGTTGGCGTAATCAATTTGTGAGATAATGGTTTGTTTAACTATTGAGATAAGGTTATTGTTATTCATTCCGATACTTTGTGTGCTGAGAATTTTAAGAACATTGATTGTTTTGATGATTTTTCTTTCGATTGTATCTGTGTGAGTTTTCCATTTGAGATTATTATTTATCCATAATCCAAGGATTCTGTGGTTATTATTCCATGGTATGATAGTATTGTACATTTTCACGTCGAAATTATTTTTTGATCTAGTTGCTGAAACATTGAGGAGACAACATTTGGCAGGGGTAAACTCAAGTTTGTTTTTTGTTACCCACTCTGTAAGTTGGTGTACTGTTCTATTAAGGGCTATCTTTGCTTCATCTTCTTTTTTGTGTTTGATTATGCAGGTGATATCGTCGGCATAAGCGTAGATGGAGCATTCTTTGTTTTGAATGTGATGTAAGTCGATTAAAAAACAGTTAAAGAGAAAAGCTGATAAAATTGAGCCTTGAGGCAAACCATACGCGAGGGATTTGGTGGTTGACATTGAGTTTCTCCAACTCACTTTAAAAGACCTGTTTGTTAGAAAATTATTTATCCATTTGATTATTTTTGTGTCAAGATTAGTTTTCAACAGTTTTCCTATTAAGATGTTTGTTCTGATGTTGTCGTATGCGCCCTTTATATCTAATGAGAGGAGGTAGATGGTATATTTGTCTGTTCCGGCGTCTTTTATATCGGTAATCAATTTGACTAGAAAGTCTTCAGTTCCTCTTTCTTTTCTGAAACCAAATAAAAAATTAGGAAAAATATTGTATGTTTGTTCCCACCATATCAATCTTTCAAGGATTAGTCTTTCCATTAATTTACAGGTATTTTGAGTAAGGGCAATCGGTCTGTAATTTTCTGTGTTCTTGTTGTCTTTTCCTGGTTTGCAGATGGGAATTATTTTGGACATTTTCCAGATATTAGGAATGATACCGGTGGATAGACTATTGTTAAAAAACTCTCTCAGCAAATTTTTCCCTGTAGCTGGTAAATTCTTTAAAATTTTGTTGTTTATTCCATCTGTGCCTGCAGCTGTGAATTTTAAATTCTTAATTGCGAAATCTAATTCTTGGGCGGTGAAGTCTTTCGAAATGCAGGGTCTGTGAGGAAGTTTAGTCCAAATTGTGGGAGTTGAATCTGAAGATGGGTTGGTTGTTCTGGAATAGTGTTCTGCAAATAGGTCTGCTTGTGCTTGTGGCTCTTTAATCAAATTGCCTTTGTCTTCCAGAACTAAATTACTAACGTAACTATGTCTCGTAGAATAACGTTTTAAATTGTTGACCGAACGATAAATGTCCTTGGTAGTTTTTAGGTTGTGTTGGATATTTCCCCAAAATTTATTTTTTTCTTCTTTGATTACTTTTCTAAATTTTGCAAGTTTCTTTTTATAATTGAGCCAATCTGTGATGTTGTTCGTGTGATAGGCTTTATTCATCGCTGTATTTTTTTCCTTTTTGCTTATAGCACATCTTCTGTTCCACCATTTTTGATGAGTTTTTGTGTCTTTAAAGGTGATAGTGTTTGTATTTTCTTCGACGACTTTAAGAATACCTTGGTTAAATTTAATGATGTCTTCGCTTTGTGTTGGATTTATATTTGTTTCGGCAATAAAATTACTCATGTTATTAGTGACAATATTCCAATTTGTATATCGTTTTTTGATGAGTTTGGTATCTTTTGCGTTACTTTGTTTCAAAAAAGTTGGAAAGTGATCGCTATCTCTACTTTCTTTACTTCGAAACCAAGAAAATAAGAGAATTAGGTCGGTGCTAACTATTGTGAGGTCGAGGATTCCGTCTTCTTTGCCTCTATTGCGGCGGGTTGGTTCTTTACTATTGATTATACATAAATTTTTTTCAAGAATCCAGTCGAAAAATTTTTTCGAGCTAGGATGGGAGATTCTGTCACCAATGCATGTGTTTCTGGCGTTAAAATCTCCGGTAAAAATAATATTATTATCTAAAATGTTGTTAAAGAAGTTGATAATGTTATCATGGAAGTGTCCGGGGGGACGATAACAGTTAAAAATCTTAATAGATTTGTTCTCGACAAAAACTTCAACTGCGTTGAATTCTAGAGTTAAATTTCTTGTATCGTAGAAAAGTTCACGGGAAGATAAATTTTTTTGTACGTAGATGCAGACACCTCCTCCTTTATGAGGAAACGGTTTTTCTTTTGCATATGAAATGTAATTAGACAATACTGGTATTTTGTCGTCGCTACTCCAAGTCTCTTGGAGGCAAATGATACTGGGGTTAGACCAAGATATAAGAAGTTTAAGAAAACAAAGGTTTTTGCCTACACTGCGGCAATTCCAATTAAGCAAAAAACAACCCATAAGAAAAACAAAAAAAAAACCGCTAAGGCGTCGTGCTTCCTCCTGGTTCGTCCACATGAGGACTAGAGACTTGCATAGGACTACCAACGTCGTAAAAAAGGTCTTCTTTTGAGGAGTCGAAGACGGAGCATGAACTGAGTAAAATGTCTTTGTTTCGTAGAGCTCTATATTGTTCAATTAGTTGTTTTTCGTTATCTCCCATAACATTTTCAGTATTATCGAAAAGTCCGGTGAGAGCGTTTCTTAACGCGAAGAGTTCTGTCTTTATGTTTTTGATTTCTTCTTTTAATGTGTTTATTTCAGAGTCTTTTTCTTTGATGATATTTAATAAAGTCTCGTAGTTTTTATTTTCTTTTGATTCCGTTTTTTGAGTAGGGATATCAAAGTTAGTGTTTGTTCTTACTGCATTGGCGTAAGAGGGCTTTATTTCAGTTATGCTGCTATTTTTCTTGTTAATGTACTTTTCGTATTCTGGACAATTTTTATCCAGAGCAGAGTGATTTCCCTTACAGCGTAAACACTTTGGAGTGATATCGCATGTGGGGTGTTCCCCGCCGCAATTGACGCACTTTTGGGTTCCTCGGCAATATTTTTCAGGATGGCCTATCTTAAGGCATTTTCTACATATACTAGGCTTGTCGATGAATTTTTCAATTTTAAAGCGTAATCGGCTTATTTTTATGTTATCTCTATTTGTTATGCCTATTTCTTTTATCAGTACGACGGGAATGGGTTCTGTAGAGGCTTTTTTCGTAAATCTGATTAATTGGCTGACTATGATACCGTCTTCGGTTAATTTTTCAGCGATATATTTTAATGAGGTTTCAGTGTCGACGTTTCTAATGATGTATTTGGTGCTTACGGCGTCTTCAATCAGTCTAGTGGCTGTGTTTACTCCTAAGAAATATTTTAATTGACTTACCTTGTCAACTGTGCTCTTTTTGTTGGTTGTTATTATAATGTTGTTATTTCTTGAGAATTGGACGTCATCTGTCTTGTCTGTGATTTTATCTATTTCTTCATGGAACTTAATTCCCTTATTTCTTGGGATAGGGGAGCTGATACCATAAACACACAATTTTATGCTTGTCGCTCCATTATTAAAGGCTGCTTCTACTTTGTCCTCTAAAATTAAGTCAGCTTCGAAGACATTAAGGTTTCTTTTCACATTTTTTTCCGAGGTACGTTCTTCGTCCTCTGAAGGATTGGCTTTTCTTTTTTCGGACATGGAAGTAACTTACTCCCCACTAGCAGAATAATGAAACAGCAACATGAAAAAATAAAGGAAAATGGAAAGGAAGAAAAATATATATATATATATATATAAATATATATATATATATAATATTGTGAAAACGAGAACTCAAAAACAGCCTAAATTGGGCTAAAAAAACTAAGACATAAGACCTCAAAGGTCAATACAGAAAAAATCTATTGAAAATTGAACACCCCAAGATGGTGGTTTTCTACACGCATAACCTCATACACCGACCACACTCGCGATCTCCAGAATCCTTCAGAAAAGAAAAACTATAGTGTTATTATGGTAACTTTTTTCTTGTCTCGAACTAGTGGCGCTAGTAGTAAAGCCACAAAAAGTTTTCCTTCGCTTTTTCTGTTCTTTTTGGCAACAATACATTTGTTTACATTATTATCGTCAGCAGCACTTTTGCGCCAATTTTGATTTATGATTTTAAATTAAAATGCGGCTCTGTGTCACTAGTTCAAAAATAAATTTGAATAAGTTCGTGGAATTCAAGCGGATCACTTCTTGTCAAGAATACATTAAAATATATGCGCAATGAATACAATTATGTGCAAATATTTGAATCCTCCAAGATATTGATATCAGTTTAAGTAATTTTTGAAGCGGACAAAGCATTTTATTCTTCAAGGTTGTAATTTAAAAGTGTTTATTTTTCCTCTTTTTTTTATTTACGAAGTATTTTTAGCAAATGTTTTGAATAAAATGATGTTGATTTAGTGGATAAGAAAATATAATGAGTATGAAAATCCATGTGCTGTAGAATTGCGAGCCAAATGAACGGCACAACATTGAAAAACACTTATCCCAGGGTTTAAATAGTACTTATTTTTCTAGGTTTATTAATTAACGGACGTGAAGAAATTGGTTCAAAATATATCTTAACACTGCAAGCTATGATAGTTAGTCATTTTTGACTCTCAGGATTCTTTAAGCAACAAAATTTTTCCTTACAACGCAACCTAAAGTTTTTTTACGAATGAAAATATATTTGAATATGCTATTGAAGCTTTTTTTTTTTTTTTTTTGCCAAAATATTGCTTAAAATCATATTTCTGCAGCTTTTCTAGCAGAAAATGATTTAAGGCACAGTTAAGGCTTTTTTAATAGAAATTGATGGCTAAATGAAAAAATAATACTTGTATTGTGTACCCAATTTCTTGAAATAAGAATTAACTTTTTGTCTTTCATGTTTTACGTAAACTAGTGATTAAGCATTGAGCACCACTGAGAGTATTGAAATTTGATCCCCTCCTCCCAATAATGCATTCATTAGAAGGACATAATTCCCATTAATTAGAGGGACATAATAGCATGGGTGTGAACTAGGGTTTAAGCTGAGTTCAAAAGTTTTTTAGCAATAAAGCTAAAATTGGAAAAAGAGCTTTATAGAAAAATGCAAAAATGTTCAATGTTAATGTATGTTCTCATATCTTTCCAAGTGTTTCAATGTGTTTCTTCTCCGGTTGAAAACAAATTTCTAAATTAAATTTGGAATTTAAAAATCTTAGAATTTAGCTCAGCACTGGGAGGATAAATGTTCGATTTTTAAAATGGCACAAGCTTCCTGCTACTATATCCCTCCAATAGATACACTTATTGGAAGCATATAATGCCCATTAAGACTAAGTATTATTAAACTTAATAGTAATTTAAATATTTTAGCTTAGATTTCGCAAAAGATTCAGCTAAATATTGTAAGCTCTTTCGGATTAAGCATCATTCTCTTTTTATTTGGACAAAAAAATCATTATTTTTCATAGTTTAGGTATAATTTTCTGCTTATTTCTTAAAAATGCGATCACAGTGGAAACACTAGTTCAAATTTAAATTTCTATTGTGAAAATTAAAGTTGCTCTTACCTGTGTAAAAGGTTATTATTATTATTCAAATAAATTTTAATTATGTACGAGTGTCTGTAAAATCAAAACCAAATTCTGATGTCTTCTATTTGTATTTTCAACTATCGGATTTGTTACTTTTAGTCCTGGGCACCCACTTGAGGGATTTACAAATGCAAATGTGACGACCAGCAACAGGTTCTGGGCCCAGCTAGGTGGTCCTAGTCAGTTTATATGTCCCCGATGAAGATCGATAGCCCTCTTAACCCTTAACGGGAGGTGTGGTCTCACAAACCGCTCAAAAGTTCTTCCGATCACCCCTTTTTCATTTTTAGTCCAATTGGATGGTTTTTCCCAAAAGCTTTTTGTTTTGTGACCTTGAACATCCCCTTGCTTGCTCCTTTCGGCAAGTGCATCTGGTTTAAATTTCATTGCATTCTTAGAAGCGGTCTGTGAGACTGCACCTGCCCTTCAGTGTTACAATTTTCGGCAGTTGTAAACATGGCTCTTAACATTAGAAACCGCGGATGTAGGTTCATTTAATCTTATCTGCGTTATGTGGAAGAAATGCAAAATATTCTAGATGAGGTTGAGAGCTGTTTGAAATGTTCACAAACGTTATACAATGATGTTCTAGGGACAATGAAGGCTGAATTATTCCTCGAAATATGACTCAAAATACTAACAGTTAAAGGGCTGTCAAAAATTTCGGTAACATGATATACCCAATTTTCTGGTACTAAAATGTTTTGTATGTATTAAAGAACTAAAATGAAATCATCAATAAATAATAGATTCGTTCTTATTACGAGTCGATAGTTATTTACTACAGCATATGATTTTCTCAAAAAATCTTAAGACTCTGCAAAATTTCCTCAGAAAAGGTATATTTCAATTAGGAATTCAAAAATATTTTATCGCCTTGCTAATAAAAGTTCAAAGAACATTTGCGCAAAATTAGAGGAATATATCATAATTACACGACTTTTTAAAAATTTGCAAATAAAGCGGTCTCTGAGACCTCATGTCCCCAGTTACGTCCTACTTTTTCACCTCCCCTGTTATGGGTTATACCTATCCACCCACTTGCTCATTACCATCTCTTCCGGTAAGTTGTTCCAAGTTCCCAGGACCCTACTAAAGATGTAATTTTTCCTAATTTCCAGGTTAATCTGAGATTTGAATAGCTTAAAAACAATGACCCCTCGTTCTGCTTTCCTTGCAAAAATGTAACCTGTTAACATCTTTCATTTTCATAAATTTAAACAACTGAGTCATGTCCCCTCTGACTCTCCTTTGCTCCAGGCTATACATATATATATGTTGTTGTTACTTATGCCACTCGGGAACCCGAGCCGGAGTAGCGATGTTACTCAATTTTAAGGCAGATGGGTTATGGTTTCCGTTTAAATCAAGCGTACATTTCTATGTGGAAGTCCGATTTAGCTCAGACAACACAATAGATGGCAGAATGTCTATGGACAGTTCGATAATTTAGAACCAGACCAGAAGTCGAATAACTTTCTGGTCTAGCACTCCCACAGGTATTGTTTCACTTGGAGGACATTGTGACCACGAGCATATTTAACGTTGTCCAGTCATCATTAATGACGACAGTGGTTATTTAACCAGCGAGGATCGAACCTGAGACCCTCCGGTCACAAGTCCGATGCCTTACCGATAAGGCCTCCATGGCCCCATATTATATATATAATATATATTATATACTTAATATAAATTCTTTCTATAATTTTAATCCAACTTCTGGTTTTATTCAGAACTATTTTTATCTCATTTTTCTGCATACTATTGAAAACAGATACAGTTTTCATCAAGAAGTTTTCCCTCTACAAAGAAATTGTTTTGGCTTGATGTATTGTAACTGAAACATGAGTGTTTATGAAAGTCATATTTATGTCAAACATATTTTTTCAGCTTGCAATTGCAATGGGAAATCAAATAAATGCTTCTTTGATCAAGACTTGTTTGATAGAACTGGAAGCGGTGGACACTGTCAGGAGTGTGAAGACAACACTGAGGGCGTCAACTGTGAACGATGTAAAGTTCTTCACTATAGAAGAAAGGAAGATAAAGAATGTGTTGCTTGCAACTGTCATGCAGTTGGTAATATTTTCCAAACCTTTCTTTTGTACAATGTGTTTATGTCTCATTTCATGTCTGTGTGTTTTGTTATTTTTTATCCATTTTCATATGCAGAGAATTTTTTGTTTTATCAAAGTACAAAATGATATATTTGTACCTTTTATGTATAGAATTGTTAAAAAAAATGTTTTTATTTGAGCCTTCAAAATTCCTCCAATACTCCTTCATATAGAAAACATTTTTGAAGGGCCTTTAAAACTCGTGCATTTTGATACTAACTCCTTTGAAAATCATCCATTTTTAGTTTAAAACTGCACTTCTCTATGACAACCTTTCAAAACGTATAACTTTTTTTAAAATTTATTTTTATTTTTTTTCATTTATTTATTATTATTATTATTATTTTATTATTTATTTTATTTGTTTATTTTATTTATTTATTTATTTTATTTTATTTATTTTTTTTTTTTTTGGTTTTCCAATTAAACAAATATTATAACTGTAAAATAGTTTCCAAACTTCCCTTCTATCTATCACCAAAGATCAAGTCTGAAATTGTGTTTTTGAAACAGCAATTTTGAAAAATTCCTGGGGAGTGTTCCAAGTTGCAGTGCCTCCCTTATCATCAAAGATGACCTACAATTGCATTTTGTGAACTTCAGTCAAAAAATATCTCTGGCAAGGGTGCCCACCGTCCTAAAAGCAAGGGCACCCCCCCCCCCCCCAAATCTTGCAAGACCCCCCCCCCCAAGTGTAAAATACAACTCAAAACATCCCCTTCCCTAAACATTTCTATGGTGCAGTTTGCACCATCCCATATCATCGATGAAGTTTTATTACATTTTATTTTTGGAACTTCTGTTTTAAAAACATTCACAACATCGGTGACGACATGAAAGACTGAATATTTCCAGTGAATCACTGGTGAAATTAGACATTTTCCAGTTTTGGTGTTTGTATAAGTATTGCTTCATCCTACCCCATATCACTCCCAACATTAAAAGTAAGTTTGTCTAACTATATGTTTTCCAAAATTAGTAAAAATACTTAAGTAGATGTAAGATATTAAGTTATTGTGTTTAAAAAGAGTGATTTAGAAATACCAATTTTCACATAATGAAAGTAGTTCTTTAAATTTTATTTTGCCAAGAAGATTGCAGAGGATCTAACTTTTGTGACAATGTATGAAAAAGTAAATGTTAAAATGCCAATCAACAAACAGTATTTTTTAAGATATACTGAAGTAAAAAATTAGCTGCAGGGATAGTCTGAGAATTAATTTTACTGTTCCAAAAAGGGTAAATCCATGCATAATTTGCACATTGTACTATTTTTTTTACAGTTGATATTATTTTATATTTAAAAGCGTTTTTGGCGTTTCTTTTCCAGGATCTCTTGCCTCTCAGTGCTCAGAAGATGGCCAGTGTCCTTGTAAACCTGGAGTTGGAACTAGGACTTGTAGCAAATGTGCTCCTAATTTTTATGACATGACTGCACAAGGGTGCAGGTAAGACATTACATTGTAACTTAAGCTATAGTTAATGATGCTGTTACAGTAAAATCTGTTTACAACAATACTGTTGGGACCTAAATAAAATATCATAATAGACAGGTTATCGTTATAGACAGTTTGATTATTCATGCTGACATTTTGCTGGGGCCAAAAAAAAAAAAAAATATTGTTATAGACAGGTTATCATTATAGACAGTATTGTTATACACAGGTTTCACTGTATTGTGATATATATTGCATTAAAAGTACTATTTTTTATGCAATAAAACGGAAGACATGTATTGCAAGAAAATATTTAGCAACTCGTTACAGTGCTTGCTTGCAATTCTGGCTTAGCTGCAGCTTTGGAGTGATTTCTTGTAGCTTTGTGTAATTTATGTGTCACATTTTTTTTTTAGTGTAAAAATGGAGCATTATAAAAATAGCAAATTTTTCTAAAAATGATTCTTAAGCTTTGACAACAACAATAGGTCCTCCAGCATCATGGTAAGCATCATGGGGTTCAATAAATAAGGGTAAGGTATGGTTTATTTCAGGCAGTTGGGATAGGTTTGTGTACAACTTTACTCGGTGAATTGAAGTGGAGTAACTGTGTGAAGATGATGGATTAAATGTTGGATGAATATTAGAAGAAAAAAATTATGCGTTATAATTTTTCTGATTTGAAATTGATGATATTATGTTTGAAATCAAGATTTTTTTTCTTTGTGAGGGTCTGAAATGTATTACCTATTAAAATTCAGCACAAAATAGAAAAATTTATCTGCTTAGGAGCCGTCCACAAATTATGTCACACTTTGAGAGTGGTAGAGGAGTTCATGAAATTGTGAGTTTGAGACAAAGGGGAGAATAGCATGACATGTGACAAAGAGAGGAAAACCGGTAAGGGTGAAGTGTGGCACTTTGTAACAAATGAAATAAAAAATGCTGAAGAAAAAAGTGACATCTTTTATGGACAGTCCCTTGACACTTCTTTTGTTTTTGATGGCTGTGAAACTGGCTGTTGTTTTGAAGTTTTTTCTCTTTTAATAGTGTTATGTTAATTTTTAATGTAACCTTCTCCCTAGTTTATGATTTGATTTTCATGTAGTTATTATGAGAAAAAGTTTTTTTTTTTTTTAAGTTTCATTGTTATTACTAGTTCATTAATTTAACTGTAATGGAAAATTGAGTCTGCCTTTGTCATTTTCATTCCTATATCTATTTCCTTAGACCTTGTGGCTGCAATTTAGCTGGTATTGCTCCAGATGCCCCTAGCTGTGATCCTTCCTTAGGCTACTGTCCTTGCAAGGAAAATGCGGTTGGCCAAAGATGTGACAGGTATGTATATGAGGTTTTATAAAAATAAACGTAACATCTTTAATCCAAGCATAGATAGAAACTTTTTAGCAGTGTTAGTTTAATCATTCCCACTACCATGTCTACTTGAAGTTTATTTTTCATGAATTGCTTATTCTAGTACAGATCTATTAAAAATTAGAATTCATTTTTGCTGAGCCCTATTCTGTTTAGTAACTAATGTTTAAAGCACAATAATGGGTTACATTTTTTCACACTATTTTAAAATTTTAATGACTTAATCTGATTACTATTTGATCAAATAAATGTCTAATGAAGACTTGTTTGCTGTCTTGAACTAATTTTGAAAATTATTATTTAAGTGGGATTCTATGAAAAATTTTGAATTCACAGCATGTACCACTATTCTTGTTATCCCGTTATGTAGTAAATTAAAGTTTTGATTAAGTTATATTTATTTATATTATATAGGTGTCATAAACCGCACTTGGTGATATTTAAATTTTAGGGTAAATGGCTTATTTAAGAAAGTACTGTTAGTATCTCATTAATGGAATGTCATACTCATATGTTCTAGCTCCACTGCATGTCTGTTCCTTTCCAAAGTAACAAGGAAACGCATTCTTTCTATCCCCCCCCCCCCTGTTGCTGAGCGCAATCCTAACCATCAATGGCAGAGACTGCTATTAATATAAACTTTTTGTTTTCTCCTAGTTGTAAGAAGGGATTTTTCGACCTGCAATTAGGAAATGAATTTGGCTGTGTTTCTTGTTTCTGTTACGGACACTCCGATGAATGTAGAAGTGCTCCAGGCTTTTATGAAAAGTCAATTGAATCAAAGTTTGATCTCAGTGAGTTCCAAATGTGTCTTATTTATTTGGTGTAGCTCTAATGCTTGATTTTTATTTATTTATTTATTTATTGTTGATAATTTATGTTAGTTTAAATGAATATGCTTAAACTTTATTATTAGTAGTAAACTTTTCTTCCTAAATTGTGCTATTAAGTATAATTATTAAATTTTAGATAATACAAATACAAAAGTGACTACCAGCAACAGGCTTTGGGTCCAGCTAGGCTGGTCCTAGTCAATTTATAATCCCCAGTGAAGATCAATGGCCCTCTTAAAACTATCTACTCCCTTGCTCATTACCACCTCTTCTGGCAAGCTGTTCCAAGGTTCCACTACCCTACTTAAATAATAATTTTTCCTAATATCCATGTTAGCCTGAGATTTAAATAGCTTAAAACAATGACCCCTTGTCCTGTTTTCAGTGCTAAACTTTAACCCCGTAATATCTTTCATTTTAATAAATTTAAACAACTGAATCATATCCCCTCGGTCTCTTCTTTGCTCAAGACTACATTTTTAGCATTCTAAGCCTGGAATAATAGTCTAAATGAGAAAGTCCATTTATTAGCCTTGTGGCCCGCCTTTGAACCCTTTCCAATACATACATAAGGGATGTGTTATCCAGTTATTTTCGTACTAGGCATTAAATGGGTTAGAGTTATGTAGTTCTAATACTTTTATTTTTTTATTTATTTATTTATGTTAGTTAAAATGAATATGCTTGAACTTTATATTACGGGTAACTTTTCTTTCTGAAATGTGCTGCAGAGGTGTTTGTGATCCGAAAATTTTGTGCTGACAACACATCTAAAACTGAAAAGTAATTTTCGAAAAAATAGAATTTTTAAAATTTTTATTTTTAATGATTTTTGTATGCATATTTGAAGAGTTTGTACCGGGGGGGGGGGGGGGGAGAGTCCTCATAGTTTCTGAAAATTTAACTCTGTCTTCAGAAAATTTTACTTGAGTCCACTATCACCCCTGTTATGCAGTTAAAAGTAATCATTAAATTTTATATGAGGGCGGTTGTCCAGGAATTATATCTATTCAGACATTAAATGAGGTAGTGACGTCAAAATAAGAATGTTCTTATAAACTGAACATTTTGATGTTTGTAATCTCATTGTTAATCAGTTTTAAAGCTAATTGTTTTGTATCACTCTGAAAAAACAAAATTATTTTGAAAATGTTGTGTTTTCAGCTTCAAAAAAAAAGTTTAATTATTTTATATGGATCAATGCATGTCTTCCTGTGTAACGCTTCTTTAGAAAGACTTAGAAAGATGTTTACTTTGAAAAAAATCTTTTATTTTGCACTTTCTGAAAAACTTTGTGTTCTCTCTCTACAAACTCCTTATCAAATTGTCTCATAGTTTTAAAACACTTGATTTTATTTGTGTACTAATATATTTTGTCCAACATGCATGATGAAGTCCCAAACTCATCATGTATATTATGAAGAAATTTTATAGATATATTTCTTATGCATTTTATTTTATGACCTTGCAAATACTAGCTGACCCTGAGAAGCATTCATGCTCAAAATTTATAGCCCTGCTTCAAAAATATCATTAAAAACACCCTTTGAAAAAATTCACATATTCGCTTGGTAGAAAATTACCGATCTTAATAACTCACGAACTTCAATGTGATAATGACTTGAAAATGCATAATTTGTATTCTTAATCAGCTCAGTATGCTTAATGAAGACTATCAAGGAATATGGGAAGAGCATTCCCTCTGTATTAATTTTATGCCTAGCATCTTATATGCAAAATGCATATTTTAAAAATGATATAGCGACAGGTCACTCGAGCAGAGGCTCGACCCTGGAACCCCGGTTGAAAGCTCAATGCTCAACTGACTGAGGACATGAAATGCCTGAAGGGCTGTTCTTTCTGACAATCTATGAAGGGAATTTAATCCATTGAAGGATGCATCCCTGAAAGGAGCTTTTTTAGATAATTTTGAGTCTCAAATTTAAGGGGTGCAACACAGGGTTCGTACGCTCCTTCAAAATTCCTCCAATGCTTCTTCATTTAGGAAATATTTTTAATGGGCCCTTCAAACTCCTTCCTAGGGGACACACCTCATCTCTAATTGTTCTCCTTCCTTCAGGAGATCGACTTTATTTCTTTAATTTAGGGTTTGTCCTTATGTCCTTGTTTTTGTCTTTGTCTTTGTTTTGTTGTTTACATTTTTTATGTAACTCAAAATCGTTTCTCAGTTATTCCTCTCAGCTCGTCATTCAAAATTTAAAACTTCATTTATGTGTTTATTTATTTTGAAGTTTTATGTCCTTTGCTCCTTGATAAAAATCACTTTTTTGGCTCTTTTTTCCACTATTCTATAATTGTTTGGCTCAGTATAGCCTACTCAAGCTCTTTCGCCAATAAACTCGATAGAACCAAGCAACCAAAACTCCTTCTTTTTTAATTCAAGACTTCATAATCTTCCTCTATGACAGCAACTTAAAATACTTCGATTGACAATGTAACTTTGTCACAAGGGCAATTTTACTGTAGTAATTTCTTGTATTTTGTTTTTTCATTATGATGTGATTTACAAGTTGATCATAGAAGTCATAAAAGTTGAAAGTGAAAATATTAATAGATAACTATTACATTTAATAAGTGAAGTAAAACATGATTAAATCAAGCTTGGCTATTTTTTCAAGGTTTATGATTATTGTTTTTTTCTCCACCTTGCTATCAGCAGCAAAAGTCAGTTTGTCTAATTATTATTCAACTGTTTAAAAATACTTAAGTAGGTGTACTAGTTAAGTGATTGTGTTAAAAAATAATAATTGTTTGGTAAATCGTAGTTATGATATCGGAAAAAGGGTCATTCACAAGTGATGTCATGACCTGAGGGGGAGATGTGTTCGTGAAATTGTGACAAGGGGAAGGGAAAGGGTGACAAAAAGTGACATCACACAGTTATTGTAACAATATGTTTATAAAAAATATGACATGTGTCAAGAGGAGCAGTTGGGTGAAGTGTGACACTTTGACAAAAGGTGAAGGGGGTCAAATATCTTGAAAAAAATGCGACATCACTTAATGACATCCCATTAGTACTTCTTCAAAATCTCATTTTACTCCTTCAAAACTCCTTCATTTTATTTCTGAAATTGATCATGAACCCCAAGTACAGTTTTAGGTTCATTTTTATCATTAGCCGGCACAATAAACTTTAAAATGGAAGGTAAATCATAGAATTTGATAAAGGAATAATTAAGATCTCAAGGACCAACAGAAAAACAGGCTAGAGAAATAATATATTAGATTGAAAAGTTGAATTGATTTTAATGTAAAAAGTAGTGAATCCTGGTTGTGAAATCCTAGTGCTCTAATTGCGGAGTTTTTGTGTAGGTCGTTTTTTTATTTAGTTTATTTTACTTGTTTTGTTTTGAAATTTGTTTGCAATTTTGCATTAGATGAATGATCTATGAAAGTATTTTTTTTTTTAATTTTTCTACTTATTGAATCTTTAGATGATGAAAACTGGTCAGCGATTGATCTTAGAGGCCGGCAAGTCCCTGTTATTTATGATGCTGATCTGCAAATAATAGAAGTTCGTGGACAAGGAGGAGAATTCATATATTTTATAGCTCCAGGTACATTTCCTTCTTGACAAGCCTTATTTTTTAAGCAATATGCCAAAGATACAGTTTTAGGGATTTAGATTTTTTTTTTGAAAATTTTTTTAAATTTTAATCATTGTAACATTTTTTAATATTTTTATTTATCTTATTCAAGCAATATTTCTCTATAATGCTTGCATAAAACAGTAAGTCATTTTTAAAGGAATACTACACAAGACAATAATGTATTGCTTACATCCTACTTCTTCATGCAAAGCTAAGCACCTACTTTTGTGATGCCTATATCTACTGGCAAAAGCTTCTGCTATACTTTGTGAAGCTTTAAAAAAAATAATTATAGTTATAATGGAATATGTGAATTATATGCTTTCAACTAAACAGACTTAATGGACTTATATTTTTTATGTTTTTGAGTTCAAGTTAGGGACCTATCAAAATTCACACCCACGTGTATTCATGTATGTCTTTCATGCACATTTCTGTGATTTTCAGTAGTTTTACAGCTTTTAATCTTGAAATTATTTTTCGAAAATGTGTGGCATGCTGGGTTACAGCTAAAGTAAACTTTTTTATTCTACAATGAAAATCAGTTATGTTTTTCATTGAACATTACAAGATTTATTACTATTATTATTGCAGCAAGCAGCAGAATAGTAAAGAATTCTTTTTAGTGTCAGTTTAAAGTATTTTTCCCCCACATCTCTAAAAAAACTGCATACCTTGTTTATTTTGCTGCAATCTAATGACACATTACTTGAGGGCCACTGATATGCAAGACTATTTACTATACAGTGCTGATGTAAAAATGATTAACATATGTAATTTGCTTTGAACTGATGTTTTTTTTTTCTTTTTTTCAGATAACTATCTAGGGAATCAAAGGGCATCTTACAATCACTACTTGTCTTTTACTCTGAGAATTGGTCCTGAAAATGTTCGTATAAGTGCTCATGACATTATTTTAGAAGGCGCTGGATTGCGCATTAGTGCACCATTAACAGAGCAAGGAAATCCTGTTCCATCTCATAAGATACAAAACTACAAATTCCGTTTGCACGAAAATCCAAGCTTTGGTTGGACTCCCAGAGTTAGCGCTTTTGATTTCATGAAAATTTTATCTAATCTGACTGCAATTAAAATCAAAGCTACTTTTTCTAGAGAAGGTTTGTCAACTTATGTTTATTTTCTTTCTAATTAACTTCGTTTTAAAGTTTTCTTTTGATACATATTGCTTTGATAGCTTTAAAAATGATTTTAGGTGTGCCTGCTTAAACATTTGATTTTTAAAATGCTTCTTCCATGTTTCTTACTTTTCAAATTTGGTGTTGATATTAATTTTAACAAATGTTTTAAACTAAATATCTCTTGTATTTTAATTTTCTTTAAATTGTTTGGATTATTCTTAGTTGTATTTATTTTTTAATTCTAATGGTTTAGCACACATTAAAGCTCTAAATATCTTTCAAGCCCAAGGATTTGAAATAAATGAGATTGAAATGAATCAAGTAGTTTTTAAAAGAAAATTAACTGCATTGCAAAACAAATTGTTGAATTGATGAGCTCTATTTAAAATAATTGTTTGTGTTAACATCAACTTTTGAAGATTAACAAGCAGTAGAATAGTGTCTTGGCTGACCTTAATTATGGAAAAAGAAGAAAATTTACATGCATAGTTACTATTGATGCATCGATAAATCATCCATTTGAAATTATGATGAACAAGAGAAAATTTTGCAAAAAATAATTTCTGTTCAAAATCTGGTTTAAGATGTAAATAATAAGAACAAAATTTAAAGTGGAGTAACGTTTTTTTTTTCCTCTCAAAAACCCTAGCAAACTGTTAGTTTAATCATTATAAATCAACAAATAAAATATCTTGTAACTTAAATTATTCCTCAACTATTGGTTAATATTTGGTTTTTGTCCTACCCTGACGTAATGTTTAGTGTTATTTCTGTTCTGTTTCTACTGTCTGCTATGTATTAATACGCATTGAGGAGCCATAGTTAATTTTTCAAACATGTAGTATTTTACTGAGTGCATGTATGTTATTAATCACATTGCTTTTAATGGTCAGAAAGACAAAAGATTATCTTCTTTTATCCCTGTACTGCATTTATCTCCGTAGTTGATAATTAAAGGTTAAAGGTTTTATTTATTTACAGGGTTCGTACGGGTCATGGAAATCCTGGAAAGTCATGAAAAATTAATATTTTCATCAAAAGTCCTGGAAATCAATTTTAAAGTAATTGGAAAATATCTTGGACAGTAATAAAGTAACAGTAGCTAAAAAAAGCATTAGAAATCTTAAGGGATTTAACAGTGTTGCTAGTAAAAGCTATTAATACTCAAAAATTTAACAATCCCCAAAACAAATCTGAGTTTAGGAATCCTATTGCATCCACTTCTGTAACAGTCGCCCACCTTTTTTTGTTATGAGATTTTGCTGCTGGGACGTCACTAATTTTGTATTCACCATTATTTTCAGCACTTCTTGTTTGTTATATTATGTAGTAGTGAACTTGCATGTTTTTGATATTGCATCCGAGTTTATTTCAACCACTTCTAAAAAAAGCATTAAATTTATCAGAGTTTATCTTAATTCGTTGAAAACTTTAGAAAATAAAGACTTTAGTCAGGTGATACATAGAAATAATTGGTAAGTTGGACATTAAATAGTACTATTCTCTTTGTGTAACAAGGTCATGAAAATTTTTATGAAGTCATGAAAGAAGTCTTGGAAAATTCATGGAATTTTTTCATCCAAATTGAGTATGAACCCTGTATTTAGCGTTTGAGGTCTTTATTATTATCCTATCCCTTTCTAAATGTGCACTTTTTTAAAATAGGAATTGGTTACCTTGATGATGTTGTATTGGAATCTGCTTTACGTGTTCCTGGAAATGTTCAGGCTACTTGGATTGAGCAGTGTGCTTGCCCAGAAGGATATACTGGTTTATCCTGTGAATTCTGTGCCCCTGGTTATAGACGGGATCCATTAGGGGATAGTCCTTACTCCCGATGCGTCAAATGTTTTTGTCATAATCATGCAGATACATGTGATCCTGTGACAGGCAAGTTAATTTTGAGAACTGATTGATTGGGTCAGAAAACAAATTAATCTTTTGCTATACAAGTGCTAATTTTGTGTTTCAAAACATAGTTAATCACCATTTAAAAGTCAGTAAAGATTACTAATTGGTTTCAAAGGTAATGGTTCAATGATAATTGTTTTGTAACACTCTGAAGAAATAAAATTGTTTTGAAACTGTAGTGTTTTCAGCTTCAAAAAAGAAATAAATAAATGATATACAGTTGACTCTCTGTTTAACGACTTTCAAGGGACTTTAAAAAATCATCCTTAAGTAGAATGCGTCCTTAAATAGAATACTTTTAAAGCTACAGTGGAACATTGGGGACTGTGAAAAGCCGTCTTTAAGTAGAGAAAATCGTTAAATAGAGCATTGTTTAACATAGAGCCAACTGTATATATATAAGTCGAGAGATAGAAAGAGCTTAATGATTTTATGTGGATCAAGCACGTTTTCTGTGTTCCCAAAAGTTACTTTAGAAAAAACTGTATTGTTCCCTTTTAAAAAACTTTCTTATGAACTTGTTCTTCTCTCAATCTACAAACTCCTTACCAAATACCTTTATTTATTTATTTATTTATTTCACTTTTCACTCCAGGGTCCCCCGTACCAACCACTATTTGTGGTTTAACCAGTTTTACAAGTTGCCCCATAGCTTTGGTGGTTATTCTCAGCAAAGAAATTTCAAATTTTTCTTTTGGATAAACTTGTTCTGTCAATTATTTATCAGTAGACTTTAGCTTTTCTCCAATTGCACTGAATTTTCTTATAATTTTGCTTCCAACTTTTATTATCTTTCATTCGGCATGTAGTTTCTAGGATAGAAAAGGTTGTGATAATTAAATACACTAGTTTTGGTTTTTGAAAAAAAGACATAAATTATTATATACAGGTGCATCAAAAATGTGTATATTGCTTTAGCAAAGTTGAAAACACATTGAGTAAGTGAAAATTTGGTCGAGACAAAAGAAAATATCGTTATATACAGGTTTATAATTATAGACAGTATCGTTGTATGCATGTTTCACTGTACTAGGCATTAAATAGCTGTTACACACTTTGTAAGTTTGTGTCATGACTTGTTTAGAATGATATTTAAATGTAAAGCTAAGTAATAATTGTAATTAATATACATATGAGGTAGTGAGAAGGGGATAACCAGTACAAATGGTAGGTGAACCCCTCCTCTGTCTTGGGGCAAGAGATTGTACTAGTAGCCCTGGTAGGTGCTGCTGTATAGCATGATTTAGAAAAAAAATTCAATGAAAGCCTACCTAGGATCTGATCTTTAAACATGTTTTACTCGAAACTTAAAATAGTCCATTTGCATCCCTTTGCTTCTCACTGCTTCAATTTTAAATATTTTAAAAAGTCGTCTGCTGGGCGCGGTGGTTGTGGGGCTCTATCTCATACATCTTCAGTTCTTGGTTCTGAAACTACTGCGATCCAAGTAAACAGTCGACTTGCATCGCTTTGCTTCTCACTGTATGTAAATTAACTTTGAAAGAAAAATCACAGAAAATTGATATATTTTAACGGCATTTATCTTTTATAGGTAAATGTGTTTGTAAACATAACACTGAAGGACACCATTGTGAGAGATGTGCACCCTCATATTATGGTGATGCTCGTGAAGGTACAACAGCAGATTGCAAACCATGTTTGTGCCCCGATAGAGGACCTTGTGTTGTGTTACCAGGAGGACAAGTTGCTTGCCAACAATGTCCTTTAGGTCACACAGGTAAGATATATGTTGTTGTTTTTTTAATTGAAACTTTTTAATCTTCAACTTTTAAAACATTTCAAGAAAAGTAAAATCATTCAAAAATGTTGAATTTTATTATATTAGCCTGTTCAATGTATCGCATGCATTGTATAATTATGGTCAATTTAGTCATTTTTCTGTTATTTCTGTGATATTTATCTGATCCTTTTAATAATTCTTGAAACCCCATTAACCCCTTCAGCACAATGAAGATATGTTGTGCAACAAGATAATACTTACTAAAATATCATTGACATACAGTAGTCTCCACATGATGTGATCATTGTGGATCACAATAGATAAACAACAATTAATGAATCCAGAAATCAGATAAAATTATCAATTTATACCACACATACTGTTTCAAAATAAAATTTTACAAACCTCACCTCATATTTAACTTTGCCTTTTCTCCAGGCTTAAGTCAGGGTAATCTTAATCCTATAGGCAATTGGCACTTAATTTCCTTTAAAATGGAAAAAGTATTCAGAACTTTATTTAAAAAATTATAAATTATTGAGTGATGATTGTTTAACTGTCTGCAATTTTTCCAAAGAAGGTTTTATAAATTGTTGATTGTTTTCTTTATTAGTGTAAGAGGGTTTAGTAATTAATGCTAAGATTTTGCTTGTCTTCTATTTATTCCAATACTATCAGGCCCGACTACTGGGGTAGGCAGCTGCCTAGGGCAGTATATTTTAGGGGCGGTGAATTTCGAAATTAAAACTTAAAAAAACAAAATGAATATCTGTTTCAGCACCATAAGGTTCAGTGCTTCAATGCTATAAAAAAGTAATAAGAGTGTGTATTAGTGCTTGGATATGCAAAACATAGTTCGGAATTTAAAAAGAAATTCAATTTAATTTCAGAGGCAGCAAATTGCGTGACTTAAAAGTCTTTTGAAAATATTAATATTTGTTTCAGTGCCATAAGATGCACTACTTTAATGTTAAACGAGCTGATGTGTGCATCACATGACTTCCTTTTACACCAATTTAAAGTTTTTTCTCCATTATTCACAATTTTAATAAATCTGTTGTTGAGTCGGTGACATAACTTGGTGACCAAAAGCTTGGTGATATATTGCCAAGTGTTTGCATAAATTATAACAACACTTGAGTTTGCATTAAAATTAACATAGATTTCCCCCAAAAAAGGTGTAAAAGACCCCCTTTGGAACATTTGAATGCAACCAAAAAGGCGGGTGCACATCTAGACCCATCTACGAGTCTAGGTACCAAATTTCAACTTTCTAGGACATACCGTTCTTGAGTTATGCGACATACATACGTACCTACAAACGTCACAAGAAAAGTCATTGTAATTATCTCGGGGAATGTCAAAATGGATATTTCGGGTGTCTATACGCTCTTAAGCGCTTATTCGCATGTGGTCGGGTTGAAAAAAAAATCAACGCTAATTCGTGGGTGAGTAAAATGGAATTAAAGGCCGAATTTTGAATGAATTTTTTTCACGAATACAATACTTCCTTTTTCGTAAAAGTAAGTAAAAATGTAACTTCGAGTGTGTAAGTTAAGCACCAGTGTTTGGATATGCAAAATCCACTTTGGAATTTGACTAGAAACTCGCTTTAATTTTAAGCACTTTACTATTATTTTAATTTTATTAATATATCATTATTTTATATTATTACTATTATTATTCAATAGGGGGGGAGCAGCACTTGTGAATATTGCCTAGGCGGCAGAACAACTAGAGCTGGCGCTGAATACTATTGGTGGCATTTCATGATGATAATATTCTTTCGAAACACGAATAATTCCATGATCACAATATTCTTTTATAATACAATAAATGTACAATAATGTTTGTGACCCCTTTGGCTCAGAAAAAAAATGTATCTAAATGGGACCTCGGACTGACTGTAGGACCCTTGCAGGTGTGGGTATCTCTATAAATTTCTAGAATGTGTTATTATCTACTCTGTAGCACATTATTGAAACTTCCCTGTGGTAAAGAGGGAAATCTTTCAGAAATTCAGACAACAGTGCAGGCACATCAAAAGAACAGGTTCCTTTTGAATACATACTGAATGTTTCATTGGCAGATAAGAATGGGGTTTGAAAACTGATGACTTTAAGCTTTGTAATGATCTTAAGAAGCGATATCAAATTGATCAAAAACATCCTGACCAATTAATTTTGATAACAGTAAGCAATTGATAAGATTGATTATGGTCACATTAAGCTGAGACTACGGAATGTACCATGTGGGACGTAATTGCAATACATTTTCCTATTTTATTTTTAAATATATTTTGTTTTCTCTTTATGAATATAATTTGCAAAAGCATTATATCATTATTTTATTTCATTAGTTTTCTTTTATTTGACATTTTAACATCATGTACGACTCATGTTGAAATTTAAATACTTCATCTTTATATCTCAAAAATTTCACACCCAACATTAAGGTGCATGCCACTTAACTCAGCTAAGTGTAAAAGAAGCCAATGTTGATTTCAAGAAATAGGTATGTGCACTAAAAAATAAGCGTTCACTGTACTTAAAACAAATTCAGGTTTTTGGTTGTAAATATTAACTTAAATTTTTTAAAGCTTTTTCGATGGTATAAATGTACTTTATAGAAATACTTAGTTTTGAAAAATGTAAACACTAGTTTTATTTAATGTGTTTGCAAGTTACAATTTTCTATTGAGATATTAAGTAAACATAGCTAAAATATTAAACCTATATTGCTTCAATTTGATACCATATATATTTTCCATTTTTACTCAAGAAAAGCTTTTTGTATAAAAGTGCAAAATTTCTTGTGAAAATTGGATTTAAATGTGAAAGGAATCATATTTTTGTAATCTGCAGTTTTTTCATAGCTTATTGTGAATGTGCATGTGATTAATAATTCAAGTTAGTTCAAGTAGTTTTCTGATACATACTTGAAAATAATATTTGTTTTCCTGATTTTTTTTATTTATTTATTTTTTTATTTTTATTTATTTATTTTTTTATTTTTTTTTTTTTTGAATTTTAAGGTCATCAGTGTGAGCTATGCATTGATGGATATTTTGGAGATCCTTTAGGAAGATTTGGCCCTCCAAGACCATGCCGAAAATGTGAGTGCAGTGGTAACATTGATCTAAATGCGGTTGGAAATTGTAACACGTGAGTTGTTTGTTTTCTATTTTTATTTATTATGAAGAATATTCCATCAAAACTGTTGTTTAAAATTTTGAAATTCATAAATGTTTTTATTCAGAACTACTGGCCAGTGTCTGAAATGCATCTATAACACTGCTGGGTGGAATTGTGAAAAATGCTTGCCTGGTTATTATGGAGATGCTTTGACTGTTCCAAAAGGTGGTTGCAAACGTAAGTTATTTTATTTTCCTTTGTAAACAATATGGTGATAAAAATATGCAAAACAATATTTTTTAATTGCTTTATCTCTAACACTGTGTAACAAAAGATGATGCTCATATTTGTTTCTAAAATTGTGTCAGTTATTTTAGCTTGCTCAATTTGTGATGAGACATAGAAGCTCAACAAGTGCTAATGTTTGAAATATTTTGTATTGGGTACTATATTTTATGTTGTTATCCATGTATGGTGTCAATGTTTTAATTTAATCAATATTATCAAAAATTTTGAAATTAATGTATTAAGTTTGAGTTATTTTGCACCCTACATGAGTATAAATGAAGCAAATTGATTACCTGCTTATGTGTGATAGAGAGAGGATAGGATACTGAATTTCAAATTTTTTAGAGACATTTTTTTTCCAATTTGATAGTCAATATCTTGTAAATCTTTCCACTTAAACATCTGTAAGCCATTGCACCAAAACTAATCATCATCATTTCTCTATGATCCTTGAAAAATTGTCCATATGCTTGATTGTTATTGAACATAAACTTGAAATCCCTTTACTTAAATGCATTCGGACTTACGAATTATTGTCCATATAAATATCACACTAATTTATTTTTAATTATTTGTTCATTTATAGGGTGTACATGTTACTTACCTGGAACTTTAGTGCCAGAAAGAGGGTCTAATCCATGTGAAGCAACTGGTGGTCAGTGTCGATGTAAAGCTAATGTTATCGGAAGACGTTGTGATAAGTGTCGTAAGGGATATTGGAACATTGACAGTGGTGAGGGTTGCAGTGCATGTGATTGCAATAGGATTGGTTCTGTGAATCAAACTTGTGATATACGTTCTGGTCAATGCCACTGCAGACCTGGTGTGATTGGAAGGCATTGCGATTCATGTGCACCATATCATTATGGATTTTCTGAAGAAGGCTGTAAAGGTAATAAGACTCAATTAATGTGTTTAATGCTCACCAAATTTTTCTTTCCATTTAAAAGGAGAATTTTACAGTACAAAAATACGTTCCTCCATTAAACTAAATTATTTAAAGTTAAATCCTAGGACAATGATGCAACCACATTATGACAGAGATACCATATGTTTGTGGTGTCAAAATAATGGTGCACTTTATTTAATGATCCATAAGAGCGTCTTATGACGTGTGATTTTGCTTAAATTGTGATTCAAACCTTTAAAAACTTATAATTTATCTATTTCTAACGCCACAATAGCAACAATCTAGATGGCACTGTTTCAATGTTTTAATAGTTCAAGAGTTTCAGATGAACATGCAATTTCAGCAGGGGTCGAAGTAATCCTATATATCATATATTTTTGGGGAATTTGTTTATTGTTTTTCCAAAAATTATTCTTTCAACTACAGGAAAGTCATTTCAGTTGTAAGTTATAATTTTGTTTGAGGGATTTTTTTTAACAAAATCATTGATAAGAATAACTAAATAATATATGATAGGTTTTTTTTTCATAGCAAAATTATTCATATAATGTTTCCTATATCTGTCCTATATTTTTTTTGTGAAAAATGTCCTGTTGATCACTTCTACCCCTATTTCAGTGTTACTATATACAGTGCAAAATATTTTCAACCCCCTGACTAGATTTTACAGTTAATTTTTTTTAAATGAGTACTGTATACTGCACTTGAATTTTTATGTGTTTGCTTAAGAAATTTTCTATTGCCTTTTTCACTTTTCAGCATGTGAATGTGATCCATCTGGTTCTACATCTCTCCAATGTGACACTGCTGGACAGTGTCAATGTAGGCCTAACCGTGAGGGACGTAGGTGTTCTGTGTGTAGAGATAACAAGTACAGTAGGGGTACAGTTTGTAAAGGTAAATGATATTTAACTGCTGTTTAGCTCTGTTGAACGTATGCAAAATCTGTGATAAAAATTTTGTGTGCTGAGATTTATGGAAACCTAGATAAAACATATGATTTTTTTTCTATGGTTACAGCATACTTAAAACAAAAATTTTATCATACATGTGTGTGGGAATTGCAGGGAACTACAGTCAAACCTTGTTAATGCAAAATCGCTTAGTGTTTAACATTGCTTTAACTTGAAATGCTTGTTTCGTCTTGTGAGTTAACACTAGGTTAATAATTTATCGGATGAAATGAAATCCGATTAACATGAAAGAATTATCAGGGTCAAGTGAATTTTTTGTTAACCAGAAACCTTTTAGTGTGAGAACAAAAATACGTGAATCAAACTGATGAAGCATATTTTAAATGTCTATCATTATTGATTGAAAAAATTGATGTTAAAAGTAAGGAAAACTCTATAAGAAAATACCGAAGAATTTGTGTACTTGGCTTAAAAAACCGGAAAACAAGTCACAAAAAGACTGCCTAACTTGAGAGGAGAGAAAAATAAGTAAATAAAATTAACTTGCTAATAATAACTTAAAAATAGCAATCTATGAAATGTAAAAATATGCCCCTGCCCTTATTAAAACAAGTAAATAAAAATTAAATTTGTATACTATTTTTCTTGAGCTATAATTATTGAGCAACATTCCCATTATCCTGAGAACTGTCCTTCCTTTTTTGTGCCAGTTATGCCCAAAGATAGGACAGGTGGGACGATATCTTTAGAATCTGAGGGAATGTATTTTAATTTTTCAATGTGTATGTATCTTACATAGTTTTCCTTGATAATGGGAACCCTTCATGGTTTTGGGATGCATTAAATGGGAGGATGATGTAGTGAAATTTTAAAAAATAAAGCTGTAATCCGTTATTTTATAGTATTGGATAGTGCTGTTAGCTAATGTAATATTTTAAAAATTAATGTGATACAAGCTAACTCTTTTGTGTTTAAAAAAAAATGAGGAACATGAGCTAAAAATCTCTTTTCCTAAATAATTGTTCTGAATTGGTGATCTGGAGCATATTGATCTTAGTAGAAAAGTTGAAAATTGCGGACTAAAATTAAGTAAAACATAATTTGATTTATGTAGTTTCAATATTTCCATTTTATTCTTTTTAGCAATGTATGAAAAAAAGAGCTAGAAAAAAAATTTTCTATTGATTCATCGATTAATTTATTTAATAAGAAACATTATGTTATCCTTACAGAAGTCTGTATTGTTCAAGTTTTGCTCTATTATTTTTACCGAATTATTTTTATTAAATAGCTGCTTTAAATACATTCTGTACTTGTCTCTGCAGATTGTCCTCCTTGTTATTCACTCCTAGAAGAAGCTATTGATCGGTACAAAGATAAGCTAACTGAATTGGCACAATTGATGGAGGATTTGAAAAATCATCCAGAAGATGTGGAAGACTTTGATTTTCAGAGGAAACTAAGAGAAGCCGTTAGAAAAATTGATAACTTGCTGGATGAAGCAAAGCGAGCAGCTAGTATGTAAATGAGATTATTAATCATAATTATTTATACAAAAAAGAAATTGTATACATATTACAAGCTTGTATATTACTTAAAGTTACTTTTTTCTCCTCATTATTACTTTGAATATTTTATGTATGTAATGACAATATTTTAACAATTTAGAGTATTGTGTTGCGTATACCTATGTAGCGTGGTTTTGAAAACCACGCTACATGGGAACAAAGTAAAAGAAAGTTTAGTTTTTTTGTTGTTCTATTCTTGACAGTCTAAATAATTTGCAAGCGGAAGAGATTTTCGGTCAATTATAATGAACTTTCAGGTTTAAATTTTGACTCCAATCTAAAAATTCTTTATATGTCTAGTCTTGTACAAAGAAAAGTAAAAGAAGACATGATCCAGTTACTTAAAGTTGTTAAAGTGGGGAATATTGGTGGGCTGAAGTTCTGCTGAGATGGCAAACGCAGTGGACACGGTTTTATGTTTTACAAATCATTGACTAATCTTGATGTTACATGAAATTGCAACTGCAATCGAGTTTAGGCGTTTGGAAGTATTTACCAAAAACAGCTGTTACTTGCACTGGGCTGAATCGCTTCTCTCTCTTGATCTTCATTGAGGATTGTTAAGTTGCCTAGGACCAGACTAGCTGGACACAGGGGCGGCAAATAGGGGGTCAAGAGGGGCAGTCGCACCCCCAAATGTTTTGAGAGGAATGATAAAAAATTAGCAAATTTAATTTCCGTAAGTCGTAAATCAATGTTCATGAAAAAATAAACTTGCTGGTTGATGAAACTCGACATTTCCAGACGTGAGCAAGTGTTTTCCGTGTTTTGAATGGTTAATTGGAAATTCATCAAGCCTTTACTGGCCTTTTCAGAACAGAAAAAACTGATGAAGAATCACGGTTAATTTTAACTGAGGACGTAATTTCCTCATATAGGATAAACATTTCATTCTTGTGTGCTCTGTAACGATGGTTATGAGAGGCCAGTGCAGTGGTGTAGCTGCATGATTTTCACCAAGAAAACGCCTTATTGTTTTATGTTCATTGTTACGCTCATATTTCAAGTGTGTTTAATTAATTAGTGTTCATCACTTCCTTCTGCTAGAAACACATTTCAACTACACAATGCATAGTATGCTTTCATAGATACTTCTTAAAAATACATACTATTTTTGAAAAAAAAATATTTCACATCAACAAATATTTTTTCTGAGGACACTTTAACTATGCAATCTCAAAGTGACACAAGAGGGTCTTCAAGAGACAACGCAAGATGGTCTTTTAAACCATAAAAACCCTTCTCGATAATTTCAAAGCGATGGTTTTGGAAAACGACACTTTCAATAGTTAAAAAGCTAATGTCCTTTAATATGTCTTCGTTTGAATTTTTATTCGCTTTGTTTGTATTGAGGAGAGTTTTTGAACAATGCTTTCTTCAACCAGCTAACCTTAATTTTTGGACTGTTCAAGCTTTAGTTGAAGCTACAATTGAAACTACAGTGAAACCTCTGAATAGCGGACAGTCAAGGGACCAGAAGTTTTGTCCGTTATTGGGAGGTGTCCGCTATTAGGAGGAACTACTTAATTTACCTTTTTCAAAATAGGCTGTTCCCTTTGTAGAACACAATCGAAACAATTGCGAAAGGTTTACTACATTTTACGTCAAGTGTAATTAATCTGTTTTTTCTTTATAAAGGTATACTGACAGCACACACTTGTCTTAAAAAGCATTTAATCAATTAAAGTAATCAATTAAAACAGTTTGACATCTCTTTTTTGCATTAACAACGGCGGCAATTCGGCGGAGCAACCCCCGCCCCCCACACTTTTTATGGTTAATTTATTTATTTTATGTCAAGTATCACTATTGCATGATTGACAGTTCGCAATATGACCTTGAATATAGGCAAATATTTTTCATGTCTAAGAATTAAACAACCCAACGAAACCACGGCGCCATAAGCCGACTACTACCGGCGCCGGTCTGCTCAATTGCATCTCCCTAGAGCCCTAGTTAGAAAAAGCGCCCAGTTTCCTCTTTTTTATCTTAACTTTTGAATAGTTATTGTGTACAAAATTTATTAAAATCTTAAGAAGAACGTATGTTAATTGTTAGACTGACATCAGTTTTCACTTATCTGCTTCAATACTCTCAAAACTAGCCATAACAAAATTAAGACTTTTTCTTTTCTTTTACAATTTTTTGCTTCTTGCAAAAAGTACCATGCCTTTTAGTTCTTTTTTTCTGCCCCCAACTTTTAAGCCTAATCGCTGCCTCTGCCCATTACCACCCTTTTAATTCCAAGAAACAGTGATAAGAAAATGACGGAGGGGGGGGGTGGAATATCAGTTGTGGGGGATGAAAAGCTTTGTAAGGCAAGCAGTTACTAAGATATTCTGTGAAAAGAAAAAAACCCGGAAGTGCTACGGTCGCAAGGGAAATATTTTGTGAAATAACTGTCCGTTATTCGGAGTGTCCGTTATTCAGAGGGAATTACATGGAATGGCCTATATTGAGGGACTGGGACTTGCAAAAATGTCCGTTAATTAGAGATGTCCGTTATTTGGGAGTGTCCGTTAATGGAGGTTTCACTGTATTAATAAATTTCGCGTAGATGTATATTTCAACCAAGAGCGCGTGGATCTTTTCAAAAAAATTCTTACTTCAAGACAATTTTAAAAAGGCGCAAAGAATATTCAAATGAATTTAGAACAGGTGACCAAAATGCACATGATGCTGTAAAGTCAAACATTTTAACATATTGTAAAAAAGAACAGATTCAGATTCTAATGAAATTAACACAAGATTTGATGATAAATATTTTCCTGTATTGTTATCTCTATATTCCTGCACTGTTGGCTCTATATTATCTGGATTGGATATAAAATAAAATGTTTCAATTATGAGTAAAATTTCATAGCATGAGGCAAGAAGAATTGTTTAGAGATTAGACTATTCAATGGTGAAAAAAAAGACCATCACAATTTTTAAAGTTACCTGGGTGATTTTGAAGCACAAGATGTGAAAAGTGTTTTCATACGTAACTTTGTTACTTCAATCATTTTTCAACTATTCCAATCAGTTCATCTAGTAGAGAAAATTCATTTTCGTGTCTCAGGAGGTTAGAGAATTGTTTTCGAAGCTTAATTGGGGGGTTTGGGAGAATTTACTGAAAAAAGAGCATGACACTGGGCATTGCTGGATTAGGAACAAGATTTCCAGTTATTCTGTTTTTTGAAAATCAAGCATTAAATTTTTATTAAAAGATGAAAACTGTAGTATCAAGATACTTTACATGATGACATTGTATTATCAAATAAATTACAAGTTTTGTCATAAAAATTTAAACTGTTTTTGAACACAATACTTGCTGTTAGCCAATATGTGTTTTGTTCCATACTGATGGAATAAAACTGAAATAATACTAATTTATATTTAAGAAACTTGACCCCCCAAATGAAATGCTGAAATGCCGCCCCTGGCTGGACACAGACCCTTGTCATCACTTTTGTACATGTATTTTAATGTGTCTGGTCATGTACAATGTATGAAGTTATATCCTTATTTCTGAAACCACTTGTTTTATAAACACTTTCTAAAGGTAAAATACCTATCCTGAACTAAAACAACTTTATATTTTTTCCTATTTGAATTAAAATGGTACTGATGCAATTAATGTTTTAAAAATATATTAGATTTCTCTTCTTTATTTTAAGTTGCTGATTCAAGTTTAATGGGTCAGCTAACTGATCTCCGTAAAAGGATAAAAGAAATAGGACAAACTGCTGGCAAGGTTAGAGAGCGACTAGATGACGGTGAAGAGTATCGTAGACATGGTTTACAAAATATAAGTCTTGCTGAAAATGTCATTCGTCAAGCTCAAGATGCTGCATCAGCTGCTAGAAAGTATTTAGATATTCAAGGTAGAGATGCATATAATTCTGCTTTAGATAGACGTGACAGACTTGGCCAGCAGTCTGAAAGACTATCATCTATCTCACGAGAAGCAAGACAATTAGCAGATCAGTAAGTATAAAATTCATAAATTTAATGTACTGTTTTATAATTATAATTAATGCTACATAATAAATCTAAATTGCATATTCTCTTTCACCACCTTTTTTTTTTCAACTAGGAATTCCTAATTTTTTTATTTTGTAATTTTTCGAACTATGTCTGTCTCTTCATTTAATTTTTATGCTTCTACATGGTTTCAACTGCTTTGTAAGTTTTTGGATATTCTATAATGTTTTGTTTAAATATTTTTGTTAGTGTAAATAATAATCTTAACTCTTTGGTATAGACAGGAAGAAGATGCGGAAGTTAGTGATAATGTTTCAAATCTTGCTCTGAATGCATCTACTGAGGCTTACAGACTAGCAAGAGAGACACTTAATGCTCATGAAAGGATGAGCAATGAAGTAGATGAACTTGGACGGAAGTGAGTACTTTAGTTCTCTTATTGGTATTAATTATAAATCTAATAATTGGCACCAAGCAATTGATAGTGTGAAAATTAATTTAATAGCAACATGTTCAAAGAAATGTGTCAACTTTGTTTCAGCAAATGCAGTTAGTGCCGGTTGTTGTGCGACAATAAATTTGATGGCAACTTAAGATAAATTTCAGATAATTTTCTGTAAGTTACAATCTACAGCCTACAGTATTAAAATCTGACCATATCTATCTATGTCTAGCTAAAGGTCACATCTGATTGACAGTGATGTGTCACATGACCTTGATGATGGTCATGTGTGACAGTGATAATGAAATGTTCAGCTATTTCTCCCAAACTTTGCGATATCTCGTAAATTTCTAGCCAATCCCGTAAATTCCATAAAGATATGTCATCACTATAAGAGGTGCCGCTTATGTCAAATCACTGCCATAAGTAGTATCTAGTTGCATAAAGAGCCGATGCTCATTAAAAAAAATCTGAGCATGTTTCAAGACTCAAGACAAAAATATGAAAAAACCTAACAAACTCTCCTTTATCGGTTGCCTACGTTTTTGTGTTAGTCCTTCATTTTTACACTTTTTAAAACTACTTCAGTAATTCTCTTTCATTTTAGTTTACTGAATCATTCTGCTGCTTGGCCATTATTTTCTTAATTATACTATATACTGTTAATATACAAATATTTACTGTTAATATACAAATTATACAACCATTATTTTCAACCCTTCTAATGTTTTATGTTCTATAGCCGTGGTTCTCAAACTGGATGCCGCAAGAATTGGAGAGGAGTGCCGCAAAGTGCCCAGATTTTTTTTAAATTCCTTCCATGGCTTGGAAGGCCTGTTAAAGAAGCATATTACCTATACAGCAACAACATTGACTGTACTTGAGAAAGAAACTCTGCAAGTTTTGTTCCCCAAATGTTTCGATCAGTGAGCCTTTCGTAATGAGGCAGCTGTCAAGTCTTAAAACTTATTCTTCTGTCACTCCCTATAACAAGTGACTATCAGTGGACATTCATTTTCCAGCAAGAGGGAATACCCCCATCATCTGACAGACATTCCCCAGTTTCTCAATTATAAGCTTCCAAGTGGTTGGGTTTGATGAGATTCTGATGACAACTGTCACCTTCTTCCGTGACCACTGTGCTCTCTGGACCTAACTCCAAGCATTTTTTTTTATGGTATTGCATCAAAGTCATGAGTTCAAGCCCCATGGGCCATGTGATTTGCAAGATTCATGCCAAAAGATCCCAACCTCGTTTTCTAAGATTGATTGTGACATGTTACAGGGAGTGAAACAGGAGTTAAACATTAGACTTATATCTGCCGTAATACGAAAGATCCTCATTGAACATTTCGTAAACGAAACTTGTCCAGTTTCATTCTCCAGTTAAGTCAGTGTTGTTGCTGTATTGGTATTATATTTGTTTCAGTAAGGGCTTCCAAACCTCGGAGGGAGTTTTGATATGTATATAATAGAGATAGACAAGGGTACAATGAAAAAATTTCCAATTCTTTAAAGAGTGCCGCAAGTGTGAAAAGTTTGAATATCCCTGTTCTATAGAGAGGAATTTCACTCTCAAACTTGTGCAATGCCCATTTGAAAATTTCAACCTATATGCGTCCAAGTTGATTCAGCGATGGATCACTTACGTAATAAGTCATCCGTACGAAAGTGATCCATACGATAAGTGATGCTTACAAACAGTCAGATTAAGTCAAAGCAATACAATCAAATAGTTACAAGCAGGGCTGTGGGGTCAGAGTCGAACTGATTTTGGAGTAAAGGAGTCAGAGTCATTGAAAAACATCCCGACTCTGACTCCGACTCCGAGCTTCTTTTTTTCTCCAATTTTCACTTACTCTCCTTACATTTTTATCGAGACTTACTCATAAGAAAATAACTGTCATTGGCAACTAGCTGGCTTCTTTATTTATCAAACTTTCACTTTCAGTAATAGCTACTTCCGCCAACCCGCTATCTTTTTTTTTTTTTTGACTTTCTTTAACTAGTAGTAACTGTCGGCAAACGGTTTTGTTGCCTAATATTTACAGTAATTACTTTCAAATAAAAATACTAATATATTATTTACTTCGTTCTCAAATATAAAATAGTAAAAGAAATGTATCCCTTGTGGGACTTGTAGCTTGAGATGAAACGTCTGAGAGTGTTGGGTAAATTCAAATAAGTGTTGGCACGAAAGCTCCAATCCAAAAGGTTGGATAAAATATATCTTTTTTTTTTGTAATCTAGAGACTAGATCTATAAGCTTGATTCTCTCACTAAAATGTAAGAAATAAAACAAGTACATGAATTCTTGGTTACAACACTCAGTAATTGCAGTTAATCTTAAAATCTTCATATTAAGATTAATTATAAAGCATCCAGTAAAATTTAAATTTGAAATTGAGAGAAGCTTTTACTACAGGTATAGTAAAAGCTATTTGTACAAAGCTGTATCGTGCTGTATTTTGTGTACAATTTGCTCCAGATGTACATGTACCCAGCCTCTCTCCGCAATATAGTGCCCTACTTATGTTTAAATTTTATAAATGAAATATAACCTATTTATTGGGGAAGTTTTTCAGAATTGTAGTATTTATATTTTTTATAAACTCTGAAATTAACTTGGGGTGGCACCCACCAGATGGATGTCACCCGTTGGATGGATGGACCTCCTCCTCTCATGAAATGTTATTTGACTTTGCAAAAAAACTTTTTTACTCTCAAGTTACAGCTTTCAAAAATTGAATGCAGACAATTTGATCAATATATATTTGTTAAACATTAAAAGGAGCAAATTTATACTTTTCAATTAAAAAAAGAATGGGATTTTTAAGTAATTTTGCTTTTAAAACCTTAACCATTGGAAAATTTGATATTCAAATTCAATTTCTAATGTTGTATACATCTTCGGCAAAAAATAAAATACAATGCGAAAATTTCATGAAAAGAAATTAATATTTCAATCTCTGTTTATAGGTTTTTCCTCCTTCTTATGAGGGGCGGGGGGGGGGGAGAGAATTGAAAAAAATTAATTTAAATAATAAATAAATAATGTCGAAGTCGAACATTTAAAAATCCCAGAGCTGGAGTCGGCCACTTTCCTTCCGACTCTGCAGCCCTGGTTACAGGTGTATTAAGTCATTTAATGTGGAAGACTTAAATGTATTTTTAAGTTGTCATACATTTTTTAGGCTAGATGATTTGGTTGATTTTGTCCAACGCACAAAATCATTAGCAGAAGATGCTAAAGAGGAAGCAAATACAGCCTATGATGATGCTTTGGGGATATATACAGATGCAAATTCTTTGGTAGTACCTGCTGCTGATGTTGAAGCCATGAAAAATGAAGCTGCTAGAATAAAGCATGAGGTATTTACAGATTTAGTTCGTGAGTTTCTCAAAAGCCCGAATGATTTTTTTTTTTTAATTTTCAAACATAATATAATTTATGTTTACTTTTTACTTATATATCCCATATTCATTTCACTTTCACTGACCCAAAAATATCTATGTCAATTTTCTGCATTAAAGCTTGAATAGTAGCTAAAGCTGAAATATTTAATCATCTACTAGTTGAATGTGAATGACTAAAGAATAAACGTTAAGCTATATTTTGAAAGATTTGGTATGTATATTGTATGGATTTATTGCAACTAAATTGTACTGAGACACATTACAGTTCCTGGCCAAATTATTCGACACGCCATAAGATTTTATGGAAAATGTTAATTATCAGGTGGTACTGTACAGCTATATGGTTTTTACGATACACAATGTATTTTCTTATTATTCACCACATAAGTATCTCTAGGTAACACCAATGAAACATTGTAATTATTAGACAAATATGTATTTATTAAAGCTTGAACAAAAATGAAGAAAATGTAATGAAAAGTTGTTGAGCCACCTTTAGCCCCTATGAGAGCTTTAATTCTGCACGACATATTATCAATGCAAGATTGTACTGTCTCATGCATTTGAGGATGAAGATTCCACACATGAATGATCTTTTCTAAAAGTTCGGTTTTTGTATGTAAACACATCATTAGCCACTTCTCTTTTCATCAGCTCCCACACGTTTTCAATTGGGTTCATATCGAGGCAGAATACCAATTAATAAGTTTTATCAATGATGCTACTTTTCTTGGTTATAATTGATAAAATTGACATTTCAATGAATTGCAATCTACCTTAGTAATTATTTTTTGTAGGATTATTTTCTTATTATAAGGGAAAACTAATTGATATATACCATTTAATTAATTCCTTGGAAACTTTCGGCTTAACGCCATCAAATAATGCAATTCAAATTCCTCCATTCCAACCAGAGTTAGGGTCTTCTATAAAGGTTTTTAAAGTTGCCATAGATGCTCAATACTCAAGTTTTTATTATTTGTTTCTGTCTGTTGGATTTTAAGTTTGTAATAAATAAATCAAATTTGCCTTTGAGAACATTTTTTAAAGAAATTAATATGTTTCAGGCCAGAAGAATCAAAAATCAAGCTGATGACCTAGCTAATGAGCATAAAGATACTTTATCTAAATTAGATGATCAAACTAAAGATGGGCAAGGCTTGCTAAATGAGGCTATTAGACAACAGCAAGTAAGTTTCTAAAGTTAGTTAATTGTTCTTATATGCTACAGCTATTCTGCTGTAATCAATCTTTAAATTTAGATTGTATGATATATAAATCTTGAAATCAAGTTTCTTGTTTTTAAATTTCATCAATTTATTTTATCCACTTATTGATGTGTGTCTGTGTGTGCACTTTATTTTATTTTATTTTTTATTTTTATTTTTTAAATAAGTTTTAAGTTTCCATCAACTCTGAAATATTGAATAAATTAAATTCCTTTCTATACTTATACATGCATGCCAAAAACTTTGCAAGCAAAATGTAGGGTAATATTAAATTTTTTATGTGAATCCATGCTGAAGATATGTTTGATGTAGCAGTATTGAATTTATTTAAATTTTCAAATGAAAACGAAGTTATTAGAAATTGTGAGTTTTGTACATAAAAAGATCTTGAATATCAACATTTTGGTTTAAATTATTGTTTCACTAATCTGTGTATGAGATGATTCTTCCTTTTAAGCTTTCAATGTTTGAAAAAAATGTTTTGACTTATGTTTTTTTTAACATATACATGTTTTTATTATTGTTATTATTATTATTTCCAGATAACAGATGAGCTGCTTACCGATACTGATGCAGCATTAGCAAAAGCTCTAGATGCTATTGCATCTGGAGAAAAGATTCTAGATGATGCAAAGGAAACTCTCGATACATTAAAAGGTACCAATTAACCTAACTTACTCTGATTAGTTTGTCAATATGAAAGGTGTAGCTTTCAGTGGAAAATGTATTAACAGGGCAAAACTCTACAGGTTGGTCAAACAGACCCTTCTCACTTTTGTGTAGGGTAAGTGTTAGACAATGGGGAGAATGCATCAAATGCATGCAGACAATAAAAACGCATTAAAAATGATTAATTTGGCTTTTGTTCATTTTGCCAATCTAAGAGACGAAGTTCAACAAGGGACGTGCATAGCAATTTTAAGGCCTGTTACAAATGAGTTTTACGGGCCCCCCCTCCATATTGTTTACTCCTACCTCCCTACATATACTTCATCTCTCATTTTAAAAATCTCGGGGGCCCCCTTCTTGCTCAGGCCTGGACTAACAGGTGTCCTGTTTTTTTCTCTCTCTCTCTCTTTCTCTCCCCCCCCCAGTCAACTATCTCTGAATCCTGGAATAGATAGAATCTTTCATTAGGTGTAATATATATTTCAATTTTTAATTTCATATTTATATAGCAGTGGAAAATTGACTAGCATTAGTCCTGTTCACATGGACCCCTTCTCTACACCGAAAAAACTGCTTAAAACCAAATTCTGGACATTTCCAAGCTAAATATGAATTTTTCTTCCTCCTGCTTTTGATTGGAATAAATGCAAGAATTTTACCCAGAATGCACTATGCGACACGAGTTTGTTTACTTGCCGAGTATAGCAGCTAAGGATACTGGGTAAAAGTACTTTCTCGGTCACAACTGTAAAACCTCTTTTCATATGTGAATGGTGAATTTTCCAACCAGTTTTTTTCTTTTTCTTTTTCTTTTTCCTAGAGCTGTAGCGGGGAAGTGCGAGATATACAAGTTTCGTGTGAATGTGGCTATTGGTGTTACTGCCAAATTGATCTCTAATGGGAATAATATGTTAAAAGTTAAATTCCTCATTTCATCAATTCATCATAACATTATTCCTCAATTAGAGCCAATATCCATATTTTAGAAGAAAAAATTAAAGCAGGTGTGGGGTGTTTAAGATTATGCAGTGTATTTGTGTGTAAACAGAATTGTCAAACTGATTATAGATTTTTTTTAATATAATCTAAGGATTTGATCAACAAGTAAAAGAAAATCAAGAGAGAGCAAAGGAAACTTTAAGAAAGATTCCTCAGGTTAAAAGGAAAGTTGGCGAGGCTGAAAATAAAACATTTGATGCTGAAGATGCTTTGCGTGGAGCTACACAAGATGCTGCGGATGCTAGAGATATTGCTCGAGAAGCTAAAAGACTAGCAGAACAAGCTTCAAAGGTACATTTTGAAAGATGCTGCAGTTAATTGAATTTTGTGATGAACACAGCTTTCGTCTGTAGTTACACTGCTAAGCTGTGTCTAGTTTTTATTCAACTTTTGTAAAATTATTCCTTTGTTCTTCAAGTTATTTAGGATGTATGCTTTTTTTCTCATAGGATGCAGATGGTATTCTCAGAGAGGCTGGACAAACCAAAAATGATGCTAATAAGCTTAGAGGTCAAGCTGGGCAGTTACGAGGTCAAATTGCTAGCACCGACGAAAGAATGAGAGGTTTTGAAGATGAAGCAGATACTGATGGTGTATTATCAAAAGAGGTACTCATTATTTTTTCTTAAAAGGCAATAAACAATCACATTAGTTCTGTAATAATGTTTTGAGAACTCATCTGGTGTCTGTTTAGTAAAAAATTAGGTCTGTAAAAGGATCCTTCATAAAATACTTCATCACACAGAAATAGATTCATCACAACTTCTTATACTAACAGGACCTGTCACAAAATATTTTATCGTAGAAAAATTGCTTCACTAAATTCTATTTAAGAGTTAACCTTTAGCAAGTCCTTTTTCTGCTAAGCGAATTTTTCATTCTCCAAAGT
The DNA here is from genome assembly GCF_026930045.1 of Uloborus diversus. Lineage (NCBI taxonomy): Eukaryota > Metazoa > Arthropoda > Arachnida > Araneae > Uloboridae > Uloborus > Uloborus diversus. The sequence goes on along the minus strand of NC_072731.1, from coordinate 239,105,058 downwards.
TAACCTTTTGTGTTCCTCCCTAAATGGATCTAAAGGAGGCGTAATCAATGTGTCGCTTTTGTAGTCTCATCCGTAAGAAAGAAACTGCTATTGATATCTTCAAATCTACTTGAAATAGGAATACATTTTCCAAGTGATTTTCTAGTTTTGTTTCATTTATAAATATCTTATTCAGTCTGTTTTTTAAGTTACTACTCCTTCAAAAATAAAGCTAAAATTTCTAAATCTGAAATCCACAATAATTAGAAATTATTTCTGAATTGATAACCAATACCATCGTGACTTTGTGACAGCAGGGGTTAGATTGTGCCTCTGCTTCAAGAATTACGAGAGCAAATTAAAAACTCTTTGTGCCTATTTTTTATTAGCCAAAAACAGGTACATACAGGTATTTACAAATATATGCAGTGATTATTTCTCTTACTTACATTATTTCTCCTCATAGTCACCACACCAGTTCAGACATTTTTCCAATCGCAGCACAAAATCAGAGATCCCCCTGTGGTAAATTCTTCTGTCTGCCTGTGGAACCATCATAGGACAGCGTTTTCGGCTTCTTTGTCGCATGTGAAACTCTGTCTTGCCAGAAACTTCTTCAGGGGGACGAAAATGTGAAAATCACTAGGACAAAGTCTGGACTGTAGGTGCATTTCCCTGTGAATTGCTATGGGCTCCCTTGCTCCATAGAAAACGAATAACACACCACTGCTCATAAGCTGTGGACGTCTGAAGAACCACCGTCATCTTAAACGACTGATAGCAGCTCTGCTCTTCCAAGCAAAAAGCAGATATGGCTGGTACGGTTCAAGGAACTGTCAGTGCTAGAAATGTATATGTTTGCTTTGTATTCACAACCGTATTTTGCTTTTAAAAAAATTGGCGCAAAGACTTTTTGATTTGCCCTTGTAGAATGGAGTTTTTGTCATAATAAAAACTGAGGCTAGATAAACCTGATTTGGCTCAGATTTAAAAACTGGCAAGTAGATTTTTGAATTTTACAAGAATAGGACACTGTCTGAAAGGTAGGGACACCCCTGAAATCATTTATGGCAAATATTTTTGATAAATATGGGGTACTCTAGTTTCTCAAATTACTGCAACAAAACATATATCTTAACTCTGCTATCATATTTTATTTAACTTGTTTATATTCCGGTTTAAAAAAAAAAATTGACACTGTGAGATGGAACAAGATGTAATTAAAAATAAATCAATTAATAATTTGTTAATAAGTTAGATATGCTAAACATTCAAATAAATTAGCTTTTTTTTTAATTTGTATTATGTATGATCATATTAAAGAGAAAATTACTGCTCATCACTTAATAATAGGACATAAATCATCCTGAAATAAAATAAGATAATTTTTTATTTCATAAGCAATTAGTACTTTGTATATTTATTTATATTTTCTATTTTTAAACCCTTTTCTTACAAAATAAGTTTCTATTTTTTATGCATTAAACTCAATTTACAATCCTTATATTTACTTCAAAATTAAATTTAGGACACATCTTCCCTCCTTCTTTTTCTTTGAAAAATTCTCAACTTGAGAATTTTTGCAACTTTCACCCCTGGACCCTTACCAAAGTGAGAATAATTTCACCCATCTCAGAATAACATACTAGGATGTTACTGTTTAAAATCAAAGGATAATGAGATTTGATGAATTTTGCGTACAACCTGTAAATTTCATAGACAGTAAAATTATCGTTCCTATTATTGAGCTAGAATAAGAAAGCAGTAAAGCTATTTTTTATTTATAAATAAAGTTTTTCCTTTTTAAGTTGAAGGCTCCCTCTTAGGTAAACTTTTCTATAAAACAAAATAAGACAGCCGTTCCCAACACATGGGCCGCGGCCCACTAGTGGGCTGCGAACAACATGTTACTGGGCCGTGGACACTGGTCGAGGATTTGAACCAAAATAAATCTTGGGGTCTTAATTTCCGTTTTTTGATAAAATTCACTCATTAGGTGTACCATCACTTAAAAGCTTTCCCTGGCTAATATCCAATAAGGAACTTTTAGATGAAAATTTTTCATATTTCCTAGGAACTTTCCCCTAAAATGGAAGATGAATTCTAATGAATCAGAAACACCTTTAAAGAAAATTATCAAAGAAACTACTAGTATTAGCTTCAAGCTAAAAATGCTCCTCCTTTGTTGAACTGGAGTGACAAACCAGTGAATTGAAACACTTAAGGAGCTTTTCAACAACTTACCTATTTTAATGAGACTTTCCATTGCAGTTTTTAAAAAAAAATAATATAGAAATGCATTGAATGTTGCGTGTTATTTAAGACTAAATCTATCTAGTTTCAATCCAGATACCAACTCCCTCATAGAGAAAAAAAATCGTCGAAAATCTCATGGGGGGGGGGGGAGCTTGAACTTTTATGACTTGTTTCTGAGTTTTCTTACAGCTATGTCAGCTAAGTAGAAGACCATTATAACGCACACCTTGGGACCAGAGTTTTTGCGTTATACAGGTTTTAGTGTTATATAGGTCATTTCACAAATTTTAAACTAATATTCAAAATATATCTATATATTAGCACTTCAGAATGAGTTTTATCTGTAGTCAGTATTAAAGCTCTAATTATACAATGAGTCATTCACAAATAAATATGCTTCTTTATTACAAGAAAGTGAAATATCCTGCACTTCTTCTAGCTTCGTTGTTTGCATAACAGCTGCATTTTCAAGAACCATCTGGTATTTTCATTTTACTGCGAATGCTAATTTTCATTTAAAAGTTAATTAAGATGAAAAGATGAAAAACTGATTCAAAATTTAATTTTCCTAAAAATTTTCATGTTTGCAAAGCAAAACAGAGGAATTTTTTAAACTTCAAAACTTGTTGTTTACTTCTGAAAAGTTAAGCGGTTTATAGAGAATTGCGTTATACAGGTCAGCGTTATACAGGTATTATACTTTAGTACAAAGTTGTTTTCTAAATTAATTTTGAAAATTGTTCTTGTACAGTATATGTCAGTGGCACAGCATGGGGGGAGAAGGGGATTAATATCTCCAGAGCTCTTGTTTTTAACACACTTTCAATCCTAATAGGGTATATTATTCACACTTAAGTACAGTAATGAGCAAATGCACCCATCCGCCAGAAAGTAAATTTTGGCTGTGCAAGTAATGTATAGTAGTTATTGGGCCTCAATGGTGTTTTCTACAAAACTAGTGAGCCACACAACTAAAAAGGTTGGGCACCGCTGAAATAAGATGTAAGGATAATTTTTTGTGTACTTAGGATTTTTATGAAAATGATAGTTTTATTTTTGCATTTTAATTCTTTCTTGCATTTCATTTCAAAATAGTTTCCTGCTGCAATAAACAAAAATAACATTCCTTGCTTTCATTTTACTTTCAGGCTTTAGGGAGTGCAAATGAAGCTAAAACTGCTGCTATTGATGCTCTTGATAAAGGAAGAGCTGCTGCTGTGAAATTAAACGATATTTTAGATGCCTTGGGTAATTAATGTGCATCTTTTTATAGATTTATACCCTCTCTCTCCCTTAAAAACATTCCTTTTTTAATATTTTTGTAATATTTTTTGCATCTGATTGATTGAATTTTGTTTGATAAGTAATAAACCTAAGAGTAAAAGATAATACAACGTTAATGTGCTCAATTTTGCAGGCGGCTGCAGACACGTGTTTTGGGGTTTTAAGGAACCCCTTTCGCAATGCTAAAGAGGTAAGTTTTTGGATGAAAAGACATCCAATGAAAGGGGTTCCTTGTATCTCAGAAAAAGATGTCTGCAGGTTCCTGCAAATTTGTGTTTATTAATGATATTTTATTATCTTTTATGCTTCAGCAGAAAGATATTTATTTCATTCTTATTTTCTCCAATATAAAAGTATTAAAAATCCTTCTAGCAAGTGTTTTGCTCTTAAATTAGAAATATTAGATCTTTCTTTCGTAAAATGTCTCCATTCATATATTTTTTTTTTTTTTTACTTTTAAATAGTTGACATAGACAGTGTGGACAGCTCCCAATTAGACGACTTAGAACGCCTACTCGCGCTCGCTGAACGTGAGCTGATCAACGCTGATCTGGGTGCAAGAGCAGATGCTCTGAGAGAAGCTCAAGAAGAGCAGAAAAAGTGGATGAAAGACTATGAAGATGAAATTGAGCAGTTGAAGAAAGATGTTGCTAATGTTGCTGCGATTAGACATTCATTGCCAGATGACTGCTACCGAAGATTAGTTCTGGAGCCTTAGTTATGATATTTATCTGATAGTTAATTTCATTGAAATTGCATATTGTGCAAAATAATAGGTCAGAGACGGATAATTAATGATCTTTTCTTTAAAAGCTTCCATCAATATGAAATTAATCCATATATTTTGTCCTGACTAACTGTTGTTTATCTGCTTGATTAAATGTAAACTGTGTAGTGTATATTTTAATCAACTACCAACTGTCTATTTACTGGGAATGTTCAATGAAGTGAAATTTCTTTTTAAATCTTTCAGAAAGTAATTTAATACTTTGAGCATTCGCCATTAGCAAAACATTGAAGAGTGGAAAACATTGAAGTGCAACCACTGTATTTTTAAATTAAACGTCATAAATATAAAAAAAAGAATAATATTATCTTTTTCATTGTAAAAAAGCTCCAATTTAGAAATATCCTGTACGTATTTATTCCCATCGTTTCCCCCTCCCCCTATGTTTTTTTTGGGGGGGGAGGAACAATAAATGCAACTCTTTTAAAGGTGTCACTTTCAAGAACTGGCATTGAAGTGATAGTTTAGTATTTTATGATATTTTTCTTTTAAAACTAATGCAAAAAATTTTTAAAAAATCAAGATTTTTTTTTTTTTTTTATTTAACTACAGTGACAGTATAGTTAATAACAAACTTCTGCAAATACTCTACTCAATTCAAATGATGTTCTTAATTATTTTTATGGCTGTCTTGTAATTCTTTTATAATGGTAAAAAACAGTATGGAAGTAAAATGAAGCCTACTTTTTGAATGCTGAGATAGTTGTGCAACTATCAATTAATATGACAACTAACAAATCAATATGAAAAAGTGAGATCAATTTTCATATTGATTTTTTAAAAAATTTCTGAAAATTGGCAAGTGTGACATTAAATAGTACTATTCTCTTCGTATAACAAGGTCATGAAAAGTTTTATGAAGTCATGGAAAAGTCATGGAATTTTTTATCCAAATTGAGTATGAACCCTGTAAAAAGGATCATTGAATGAGTACAGATCGAAATTTAATTTTGATTTAATTTACTTCGATAAATATATTTTCTATTTATAATCAGCAAATTATTTATTCCTTTTCTTAGTTTGATCAATATGAGTTGAATAATTAAAGACAAACAATTAAAACTGAATACAACGAGTGAGTCAAACAATTAAAACTGAATTAGTTTTAATTGTTTGTTTTTTATCGAGTGAGATAACATTTTACTAGATAAATTTTGTATTTTTAACTGTTTCATTTTTCGAAAAGTTTTCGGGTATTAATGTTTCACAAATATTAGAAACAGATTCATTGCTTGTGTTTTAATTTGCATTATGTATAGCCCTCTGATTGTTTTGTTTATTAATATGTAAAAAAATCAAGTATGACGTGTTCATGCGTATTATGCACTGATGTTATAACTAACTTGATTTTTCTGTGTGTATAGGGGGGGGGATACCAGGAAACTTTTGCCTTGGGCAGGGGCAGCTCCAAGGCCGGGCAGTGCATGTGACCGCATAGGGGCCCGCAGCTAGGGGTCCCGCGCTAACGTGTATTTAAAAATCTTTTTCCGATTTCTTTACGTCTTTTTAGAACAACGTATACCTAGTTGAAAGCTCTGCTGAACGAGAAGCCCCATTATAAGTGCAAAACAGGGTCCGACAAGAGCCAGCAGGTCCCCTTCACTCATGCACTAATACTGCTCCAATGTGTACATCTGCCCCCCAAGGGTCAGGCCCCAAGTTTCTAACCATAGGCTGACACAGCCTCTTGTTGGTTCTGAAGATGAATCCCAGAGCTGTTTTTGGGGGAGGTGGGGGGGAATTTTTGTTTTTGTCTTTAAATTTGAGTCTTCTAAAACAGGGATTCTCAACCTCTGCTCCAGAGGATGGGTAACAAAAGGAACGGATGTGACTGGGTTAAAAGCATTTCCTTATTAAGCTATGGTCATAGTAATATTTTATATGATGTTTTTACGTTATTTTTGTGATTACTTTTTATAATTATTCTGCTTTTTCCCTCAAAGTTTTATTTACTTACGTATTAATAATTACAATAATTGGCGGAGAGTTGGGAAGAATTGGACTGTGGTAGAAGTGGGACAGCTACATTTATTTGCCGAAATAAAGCGTGAAAAATTATCTGTATGTTGTTCAGTAGTATCAACATACAGATAAGTAGTTGCAGATGCAGAGTAGAGTCAAGCAAGAGTCTAAAACTACTACAACTACCGGACTAGCTAGAAATTTATTTTTTCATTTTACTTTGGCTTATTAATGCAGCTGTATCATTCCTCCTGACTCCCCACCCCTGTCCTGCACTTGTCTCTAAATTTACCTAGTGTTGTTAGCAGGCCTGGATTTACCGATAAGCTAAACAAGTTATAGCTTAGAGACTCAGCTATGTTGAAGGTCTCCAACTCCCGAAAAACTACATGATTTGTTTCTAAAAAAATGAAATGTTTCAAAAAAAAAGAAAACTTTCATTTGCATAGTGCTCGAAAACCTTGAACATTTGGAAAATGTAGTTACAAACCTTGAATTTTAAAATTTCTAACGAATGTGAACAGAAGGGGGGGAAAGAGCAAACTGTGCCAAATTCAGGTCCTTGATTCCTCCAAATTCAGCCCCTGCGGCATCAAAAATGTATAAATCGTGGTTCTCAGGTTTCTGTAACATCTTGTGCTTTTTTTTTTTTTTTTTGCGATTCACATGTTTCATATATTGTTAATTATTTGATTCCAAATTCAGCATTTTGGAAGTTCTTCTGTTATTCCTTGCATTTATCTTACTTCTATTGCACACTGTTAATCTGTTCAGCACAAGAAAAAAATATTACTCTACCTCGATTCTTTTTCCACACTACTTGTATTCGAAAAATTTTGTTGTAAGGAAAAATCTAGAGTATTTGAGAAAAAAAATAAACTTAAAACAGAAGTTTCTTACCACCAGTTTAGAAAAATTCGGTACAACGATACGATCAAGTATTAAAATGTTAGAGACTTGAAAGTGCAAATGAAATGCTTTAAAATAATCTAAAATATAATGATTTCTTCTTGAATTCATGATTATAGTACGCTAATTACTTGAAAAACAGAGTCAAAACAAAGGAGCAAACGGTCTAATCTCGTGCAAATGGCTTCCTAATTCATTGTATTTTTGTTTATTTTACATGACCTGAATCGGGTAAGAGGAGCATTCAAGCAACGTAAAATAACCAACATACAGGCAGGCAGCGAGAAGGAACATGCAAGCTTTGTAAAATAAACATCATTCAGTCGGCGTACGGTCTCTATCGGTGTGAACCCTACTATATATATTGAGGTTCAATGCATTGGTGTTAACAAAAAAAGAAATCACAGATAATCTGCGGCAGCGTATAATCCGCCCCTCATAAATGTTGCCTTTTTTAACAGATAATCCGCGGATTATACGCAGGAAAATGCGGTAAGTCTTTGAGTCTACTATCTACTTAAAAAGTGCTTCAATTAAATTTCTTATCTAGTGTTAACAGTAAATTGTTTGAGTGATAGGGATGTTACTCTCTCGTTACCTATCTTCTAAATCTCCACACCTTTTCTTTTAAAAATTCAATGCATTTTTTCTACTAGTAATCAATTTGTTTGTCTTTGAGTTTGGGAGATCATCAAAAATCAATCTTACCAAAAGCCGATGTAAGCAAGTAACGATGCTTTGTATTTTCTCATCTCTCTGTGGATCAATGTCGACGATGTGTTGAACAAAAGAAAAATTCCTATTTTGCATTTTATTCATTTACTGACTGATTGTGAAACTTATAAAAAGTTTTGGTTTGCCTATTTTTTTCCTGATATTTTGTAGTTTGAATTATGCTTTATAAGGTCTCAAAAAGCAGAATTTTATGTCTAGTTTTCAAAAATTTTCCCGGGGCAGAAACCCCCGAACCTCCTCAAACTAAGGATATTATATATCGCATTTAAGATGATAAGATGTATACATGTGGGAATCGAAAGAAAGATGTTTAGTTAATTTTAATCAGGTATAATTAGGATTAAATTATATCAATATACATTCGTTTTATTTATAAATTAACAAGGGTGCACACCAGGTGGAAGGCATTGCTGAAACTGGGGCGTTGAAATCTTTCAGAGGTTGTTTCTAAGGATTTTTTCTCATTTTTTTGCGGGATCGCGTTCGTAGTGGGGGGTGGGGGTGACATTACTCTTTTGATGAAATCCCTATAGTTAATACAATCATTAGTATTTATAATTGGAGGCCCCGCAAAACCTTGAACCACCACTTGCCCCGAGCCCGTCAGCTCTTCTGACGGCCCTGATTACAAGTCTGGAGGAAAACTGTATCAATTTTCCAGTTTAATAATGGAGCATTTCTAAAGCAGTGTGTATTTTTCCCTTATATTGCAGTCTTTTTCAGAAAAAGAAGGAAACCTTTAAAAATGCATTTAAGAACAGAAACTAGAATTTTTAATCATTGCTTTTCAGTCATTCTTGGCCCCTAAAAGTTCCAGAGGAAACTCAAGTTTCCCGAACCATTTTAGCAATCAGGACCTGTTTATGAATGAAATTCATTCAAGCATAGCTAATCCAATGAGCCTGGAGATTTTTGATAATTGGAGGGAAATCCTGCCAAAATCAAAAACCTCTAAATCTGTTGCCAATGCTTTTTTTTTTTTTTAAACAATCAAAAAGATTGCTAATTGATCTCTTTCTGCCAAAATCTGTTGTCCCTATTTCCAGACGCCTGTGTGATTAGTCGATACCAGCCACATGTTCCTTTTCTTTAATTTTGATGAGCAACTCCTACACCCTGTATGTTAAAACTCATCAGAAATTCAGTCTCTTTTTTGAGCAAAAAATTTAAATTTTGTCAAACTTCAAAGGTTTTGAAGAATTAACCATTTTTCAAGATTTTGCAAATGAAAAGAAAATATGCTATATCTACAGCGTTATTATAGCAAAGCGAACTTTCTTCTACAATATATTTTCCCCATAAAATCATCGTATCTAAGAATGTACTACTCAAAAAATTTGCAAAGTTTTCCATCCATCAATGCATTCAAATTTTCAGGAAATAGCTCGATTTGTTGTGTAGTCATTTAAAGAATTTGAATCCTTCAAAAGTGCGCAATTTTCAACAAATTTTTTAATGCTTTATTTATTTATTTTGAGGATTATATTAAAATTTAATTGAACTTAAATAACAGTTTTTGTGACCTATTCTTTTGCTTTAATGGAATTTTCGTTTTTACTACAACTTTTGAAATGGATGAGGTGCCGAAATTCTTCAAAACTCATCATGACCATGCTTCCGCAACTCTGTTGGATTTTGAAGCATTGCGATTTGAAAGCAGGTGTGGGAATGTTTTCAAATCTTGTGAGACAAGAATATTTTTATCTAGCAACCAATACAAAATACATAATTATCTTTATAAAATTATAGAGTAGCTCTTAAAAGTGTTCGTTCACTTTAAAATTTTGTAGTCAAATAACGCGGCACTGAATTCAAATGCGAAGTTCAATAATTTTTCACATCATCTTTGTATCATTCTAAATAAAAATCAGTAACTTTTTTACAAATATTGACTGATTTTCTTTTAGAAATCAGTCAAAAAACAGGAGACAGAGAAATAACACGCTACAAAAGTCATCATACACTGAAATACTTTCGGATAATCATCTGGCGTTTATTAATTACACTGGGAAAAAATTTGTAAAATAATTTCTGTTGATTTTGGTTTTTGAGCTGTTTTATAGTTGTTAATTACGCATGCTGATTTCAAAACTGTTTAGTTTTCTTCTACCACGTCAAGTTTTCTCTGCAACTTAAAAGAATGTGACTGCTCCCCGCAGAATTGAGGCCCGGATCTATAAATTTTGCCCCCCCCCCACACACACAACAAAATCTGTAGGGCCTCTCCCCAGAGAACAACAGTGTATATTCGCAACGTTAATAAGTCTTAGTGCTAGTTTTTTTTTTTTTTTTTCCACCTTTTTTGTCAATTTCTTGGTTCTTTTTGGGCCGTGAACCCCCCCCCCCCGCACTGTAGGGGTCTGCGAGTACGCTGAACCGTGCCTGCATGGATCATAGGAAGCACTGTTGTTGTTCTAAGTATCTCATTTCCGCATTTCCTTCCTAGCCTGTCATTTGAAAAGATACAGGCCGGTGTTTTTGAAGGTCCACAGATTCAGCAGCTTATTAAAGATGAAACTTTCCTCGGAACAGTGTTAAAAATTCAAAAGAATACTTGGTTGGCATTTAAAAACATTGTAAAAAAAATTTTTTGAAAATATACGAGCCCAGAATTCGCCGAAATTATCCAACAACTTGTGGAAAGCTTCCAAATGCTTGGTTCTCACATGAGCATCAAATTGCATTTTTTATATAGCCATCTTGCAAACTTCCTGGAAAACTTTGCTGCAGTCAGTGAACAGGTGAGCGATTCCACCGAGATTTGCAGGTCATCAAGACACGATATCAAGGTAGATTGAACGCGTATATGATGACTGACTGTTGCTGGAGCATCAAGCAAGAGTGTCCAAAGATTAAACACTCCAGAAAAAGCTATAAGCGAAAATTTTTACTTTAATCTGTATAAATACACAATTTTATATGCGGTAACTGTTATAGCCTTTGTGTGAATAAAATTGTTCATTGTAAACTGCATTTGGTAAGTTTAAATTTTATTTTACCGAATTTGTATGACTTTTGAGGGTATGCTGTAGTTTAAACAGTTGACGTGATAGACAAAAACTGCGATTATTTTTGGATTCAGAGGGCCAAAAGTTTGTTTAAAACAAGTCACAGTTTTAAGACAACGAAATTGCTGTTCCCCGGTGTTAGTTTTGTATTGCGTTGACACTTAAAAATCATTTTGCTTTATTTTTTTTTGTTTATTTATTCCGTAATGTTCTGCTTATTATTTTAAATTGGCTGGTATTCGTGAAAAGCCTCTAACACCAAAATTTAATTTTTACTTCCTACGCAGTATATTGTGTTCGCGAAAAAATGTTCACTCAAATATCGGACTAAATCTGTATTTTGCTTACCCCCGAATGAATGTTAAATTGTTGTTGTTTTTCTGGACCGACCGCACGTTCATATGTACGCAGAACGGATGGACGCTGAAATAGCCATTTTGACCATCCCAGAGTTAATAACCACGAGTTTTCTCGTGACGTCTGTATGTGCGTATGTATCTCACATAACTCACAAACGATAGAAGCCAAGAACCACTCAGAGCCTATGTGCAAAATTTCAACATAGAATGTTGAAATTTTGCACATAGGCTCTGAGTGGGTTCTAGTTGTGCACCTCCCGTTTTAGTTGCATTCGATTGTTCCAAAAGGGGTCTTTTACACCTTTTTGGGGAAATTCAGTGTTAATTTCAATACAAACTCAAATGGTTATAATTTGGCGAGCACTTGGCGATGTGTGGCCAATTTGGCGGAAACAATAGTTTTCGAACCTGGTTTCAATTTGGCAATATTTAGATTTATCCAATGAGTCACGTTAAAATTGTCCATGTTGGAAAAATTAATCTCTGTAAAACGCTTTTTTGCATCGGCTCGCTACGAACTAAGGGAGAAAATATTTAAAGTGTTTCCTTTTTTTTTAGTTATTCATTTTATACTATGTATTCAAAAAGCGTCTGTTTGTGTGAACGAGCAAAACTCGAGAGCTACCCGGCCGATTTTGCTGAAATTTTCACAGTATCTTTCTTTTAGAACCGGAAAAGTTTGCAGAGTGGTTCGAAAAAAATTCGATGAGTAATTCTTTTTTTTATTTCAATTTAGGCTTAATTTTCACAAAAATTCCCAAATATGGGGGTGAAAAATTACTTGCCTACATAATAATATTACATATCGTTTTAAAAGGTAGAATGTTCCGCCTTCTACGCAATTTGTTTCAATGCTCTAACTTAATTACAGCGGGAATTTTTTGCGTTTTGAGTTCGAATTTTGTTATTCTTAGATTCAATGAAGAAAGTAGTGCATAAATTTCAGCTATCAATAAAAAGTGAAGGAATTGTCTCACAGTTTTCTTTTTGACACCATTGGAAAAAGCGATATTTTTTACTTCAGATCCATCTCGACCTATGATCGAAAAACTAAGCTTCTATCTCAAAAGAAAAAAAAGTTACAAGCCTTTTTAAACCATATTCAAAAAATCTTATTCCCATTCAAATTGTTAACAATTTTCTTAAGCATTTAATTACTTCAACTGTTTTTTATTTTGTGTTTCTATGGTTACGCTTTTTAAATCCGTCTTTCTTGATTTTGGGGGGAAATTTTGCATGATGTTTTTCTTTATTTATTTATTTAAGCCTGATTGTTCAATATACCTCACTTGACACTATTTGTATTTTCAAGGTAGACCGGGCAACGTAGCTAGTGCGCCAACAAAAAGCAATCATTTGACGCATTTGTTGTTCGCAAGCGCACGCTGTTGTCTTTTAGATTCCTTGTTGCTTTGTTTTAGCAACAAGGAAAAACCGCCGAATATATAAAAATCGCCAAATCTGTAGCTGCGGTGGCGTTAATTGCCTCAAAAAACATGCATTACTTAATGGATGTAAAAGAAAAGTAGTGTGATGTTCACATTATTTTTTTTTTCGTCATAGTAGTGGTAAATCGGCTCGAAGTATCACCAGATTAGTTCATTTAAACCATACTATATAGTGCAGTGCTTTTTAAAATGTTTTTAAAAAAAAATCGTGTTGAAAACTAGGTAAGAAAGGGTCAACCGAAAAAGTTAACAAAACTTTGCGCATTTGTGGTTCGCCCGTGCACGCATTTATCTTTTAGATTCCTTTTTGCCTTGTTTTGGCAGCAAGAGAAAACCGCCAAATATTATAAAAAACCGCCAAATCTGTAGCTGTGGTGGCGTTAATACGTAAGTACCACAAAAGGTAGGGAAAGTCTATTTTCATAGGGTTACCAAAATCAACAGCGTTTCCAAAATTAAGTTATTAACGCCAAAAATTTGACGTCCGAGCCACTTTCCCAATTATTCCCAACGCACAAATTGTTTGGAGAGATATTTCGATAGTTGGGAGTTTGGCCTAATCGTCAAATTTTGAATTATTCAATTTTGGCAATCCGGTTGCCTTACTGTAACCCTACTCTACGCAAAGAGGAAAATTCCTCGCACTGGCATTGGTGCCAAAAATATGACGCCAATCGCCAATAAATAATGATCACCAATCTCTTAATGGGGTCGTTTCCAAAAATTTAAAAGAATTTTTTTATGATAGAGCATGCTTAAAAACATAGGATCTGACCATTTTTTTAAATAATTTATTTAAGTTTAATATTTTTTAAAAAAATACTTAAATCAGTGCGCTTTCATTGTTTACACTTCTGTCGTGGGACATCACAAATGATGAAATGCCATTCAATGTTGCCATTCACAGAACAAAATATTTAATTCGCATATTCGCATCTTTACTCACGTGTATTGGCAACGATATGGTTGATAGAAAGCGTAGAGTGCAATTTTAATTCGCTGCTTGATTATCATAACGTGGAAACTTAGTAGAAAGATGCGCCAAATTGCATCATTTGTGACGTTATAAAGACCACGTCTTGTTTGAAAAATCGGACATTAAAAAAAATTAATTTAAAAAAAAACTGTTGGGAAAATCAAAGTATTTTCTGGGTCTATGTATTTTTTTTTTTTTTTTTTTCTCATTCTATCCATTTCAATGACTAAAAGTAGTACTTTTGACTGAAGGAAACCATCCCATTGTCGAAATCTTCCCTGTTAAAAAGCGAATAATAACTATTTTCATCAACAGCTCTTTAATGTAATTTCAATGAGGAATTTTCATTATTTGAGTTAATATTTTTTGATTGCATATTGGTCGTAATTTCGTTTTTAAAATGTTAATTTAGGGTGATAGATAAAATTTATTTTACATTCTTGAGAATATCAAATCAAACTTTGCTGTTGAATATGATTTGAAACACACATTGCCTGAGAATTTTAAAACAATCAAGTGTTCATACCAAAGATTCTCTTTGAAAATTATAATGTAGATTTTGAAAATCGTAAGGTATGAGCGAATCGTAACTGATGCTCTATAAGCAGCAATTTATTCTTCAGATTTTGTTGCTCATTGCTAATCCACTTCCATTCTTGACCGTTTTGACGGAAAGGAAATTTAACCAAAAAGTTGTTGAACAGATTGAGAGTTCTTTTTATCGAGCAACTTCTCTGTGCTAAGATTTTGCTGTAATCATTCAAAGAACGCAGTGCTTCAATGTACTTCAAGTGAGAATTTATAGACCCTACTTCTAGTGCTAACACTTTGCTCTTCATCTTGCACATCTCCAAGCGAATTTTGAGATCTTCTTTATGTTTTTGTTGACTCTTTGCCTTATTTTGCTCAATAATTTCCTTGAGACGGTCGATTTCATTCTCCAAGAATTCTCTGCTTGCCTTCCCTTCCGGTGCTAGAGTGAAAAATAATTTGATGACTTTTTCTTCGTCGGTACAAACTCTGCATTTGGGGCAACTTTTTGATTTAGATAACCACTCCAAAAGGCATTTCTCGTGGAATGCATGGCCACATTGGACGGCAACCAGCGTACTTTTCTCATCAAACAAAGCATAACATATTTCACACAAGATTTTCATTTTATAAATTATGGAAAAATGAATGCATCAACTCTGCTTTGTTTGTGCTTCGGAAAGTTAAGGAAATTTTCAATACTTCAAAAACAATGCGCGTGAGATGTAAGTGAGGTTTCCTTTAAATTTCAAACGAACTTGCAGGATTTGTTTGTTAACTACCACACTAGAAAAGTCTGCAGTTGCGGCAAACCTAACCTGGCAGCACCGTAATGCTATGATTAGGATCTGCGTAGCCTTCACAAAGCTGCCAGGTTAGTGCAATGTTGATTTGTTTCGTGATTTTTGATACGTGAGAAAATCTGAAATTCGCAACTCCAACGAACTATAGGGGGCACTGCACTCACTGTCTAATGGCGGACGAAAAAACTAAAACAAACACATGTGGTAACGAAGAAAATGCTAAAAGTATTGTGATTTTTGTTCGTGTGGGTATTCTGGCCCACGTAGAAAGAAATGAGAATTCAAGAAGCATTACTAAACGTCAAAGATTAATGCAAACTACGTAGTTCATAGTTCTAAGCAGCTATTTCCACGATGTTGAATTCGATATTTATCAATTCTTGATAAAACTAAATAATAATTGTGGCCTGACAAGAATAACAATTAATGCTAGAAAATTCAATATGACATTACAAATTATTGTCGAAAGAAGATGATACTTTTTCGCCTTGCTTGGCTAGCGCTTATTGTTTTGCATTTGTAGCTGAGTTATTTCTCTCGAATTCCCGAATCGGTTAATTTAAAATTTTTCTGTTTCGATTTTTCTAATTTCTGAGTTACGATTTAATTATGTCATGTTATGCAAATCATCAACAAAATTCTCACGGATATATGGTGGTAGTTTTCTTTTCAGTTGATTGACCATTATTTCTTTTTACTTATCGAATTCTGTAATCTTACTACCATTTTATTCCACTCATGATAAAAATTAAAAATGGTTTAATTAAAAACGCGAAATCTCGCCAAGGCTACTTTGCTCGCACAATACTAAAACTATAACCCTAAACAAATTTGGCGAAACCTTTCAGCTGAAAATAAAAGGAATAAAGTAAATTCTTTCTCGGTTAAACATTTTTCATTTTGTTCTACGATAATATATTCAAGAAAATATTTTGCATACTGTCCATTCCAACTAAATGCTGCTGTAAAATTAGTTAAGTTTAATTAATTTAAGATTTAAAAAAAACCCATATTCTTAGAAATTCACACAAAACAATAAAAAATTTTACCTTGTATAACGTTATCCAAGTTTGTCAATCCAGAATTTTCGCTTTCACCATTTCTCAACTCATATTTTAGAAGGAAATAATGAAAACTAACATTATTTTGAGAAGCTCGAGAATACTGCTAAGGGACGAATTAATTTCCGTAGCTGAAAGCAAATTAAGACACATCGATTGCGTTAATAAATACTCAGAACAAACTGCCTGTGTTTACGTCAGCAGACATACGTGGAACGCAACGTGGCAATGTTTTAGTTTTCCCGACAGTTTTATAAATCACCGCAAGGTAGCGTATTCGAGCGCTGGAGTTGCGAATCGTAACGTAGTTTAAAGCTTCACGGATACAACGATTGAAATTAATTTTCGCCACAGTACACTGTACCTCAGATTTATTAGCCTGCTACTAGTAATATTTTCAAATAAGAAATTTGGGACGTAATACTTTGGTGTCAATCAGTGCCGTTTTTAAGCATGGGCCTACCTGAGCGAAGTAGGGGGGCCTCCAAACAATCAGGGGCTTGATGCTACTGAAAAAGCAAATTTTAAGAAATAAAATGTGCAGCAAAAGGGAAACTATTTTCATGAAAAAGATCCATTATTAAGCAGACCCTAAACAAATTGCTAATTTCTTTACTTAGTATTTTTAAATGGTGACTGATTTTTTCCCCATCAATGCAGCAGCGTTTGGACATTATTCGATTCGGTGTTTTGGACATGATGAATGATGTTAATGAATTAAATATTTGCACCGAAAGCAGGACGAGGGGTCGTTGTTTTAAGCTATTCAAATCGCAGGTAAACCTTGAAATAAGGAAAAACTACTATTTTAGTAGGGTTGTGTGGTGTGGGCACTTGAAACAGCTTACCGGAAAAGGTAGTTTGAGCAAGAGGGTGCATAGCTTTAAGAAGGCCATTGATCTTCATTGAGTACTAATAAATTGATTAGGAGCCGTCTAGCTGGGCCAAGAGCCTGTTACTGGTCGTCACATTTGCATTAGTATTCTAACGCCATACAGAAATTGCGTCAAATACATACGTATGTGAACAAGATATATAAAAGAAGCACAAGATAAAAGAACACCATAGCAAAATTAAGGAATCAAGTAAACAAATTGGTTAATCAGTCTCTCGCTATCGAGAAAAAGTACATGGTTTCATAAGGGCTGCACAAACGTTGCGGTGCTCAGCCATCCAAGGCCCGATCAAGGCAAACTGGTGCCCAGGTTCTTAGCAGATGTTGGTGCCCCCCCCCCGCCCCCATGAGAAAATCCGCACAATTTTAACAGTGGCGTAGCTAGACCCGACTTTCGGGGGGGGTTACTTCTTTTATATATATATATATATATATATATATATATATATATATATATATATATATATAAATGTATGTATGTATGTATGTATATATATGTATATATATATATATATATATAAATGTATGTATGTATGTATGTATATATATGTATATATATATATATATATATATATATAAATGTATGTATGTATGTATGTATATATATGTATATATATATATATATATATATAAATGTATGTATGTATGTATGTATATATATGTATATATATATATATATATATATATAAATGTATGTATGTATGTATGTATATATATGTATATATATATATATATATATATATATATATAAATGTATGTATGTATGTATGTATATATATGTATATATATATATATATATATATATATATAAATGTATGTATGTATGTATGTATATATATATATATATATATATATATATATATATATATATATATATATATATATATATATATATATATATATATATATATATATATATGTATGTATAATCGCTTGGAATTTTTTCCTTTTCTTCTTTTTTTTCTTTCTTTCTCTTCTCTTTTCTTTTTCTCTTTTTTTTGAGACTAACTTTTCGGGGGGGGTTTTGTCCCCAAAACCCCCCCCTTAGCTACGCCCCTGAATTTTAAAGTCAATGTTTCATACTAGAAACCTAATGTACTAGAAACTACATTTTAAAGGAATATGACTACATTTAAAAGGAAACCTGGGATTTGAATACCAAACATTTGATAGTCACCTTACTAATCACAGTTAAAATTGCCTTACCTTAAGGAGAAAAATAAGTTAAAAACAATTTAAAACTGCAAAAAAAAAAAAATCTTACTAATTCTGACATCAATTCTTAAAAAAAATTTTGAAAAAAAAAAATAGAACCGACTTCAAAATTGCTCTAAAAAGTGAAAAATAATTTTATTCTTTAAACACCATCGATAATACTTTTAAACATAATTTTTGAAGTTGGCGCAAAAACGATCGATAAAATCATTCACAGCCATAACTCAACTACAAGTATAAATTTAACCATGTCCAGTTTCTTCACTACCACATGCATTACGCATTGATGACAGCATATTTGAGTAACGATATAAATGTTTCGTTCCTAATTTTGGATGATTTTTTGATAAAAATATGAACGAAGCATGGTTACAATGGATTTTACTTTTTGTTTTTGCGCCAACTTCAAAAATTATGTTTAAAAGTATTATCGATGGTGTTTAAAGAATAAAATTATTTTTCACTTTTTAGAGCAATTTTGAAGTCGGTTCTATTTTTTTTTTTTTTTTCAAAATTTTTTTATTTCATTCTTTTTAGTGTAAATGTAGATATTTCAGTAAAAGTAAGAAGTTACCTAGTAAGAAGTGCGGTTCTATATCACTGTATTGCTTTAGAAAAGCCTTTATTCAAAATTATCATTACAATTACTATTAATGTTACAGTTATATGGCACCAAACCTTTATAACAATGAGTTTCATATTGTCGCGTAGATGAAGATAGCGAAGACAATGTGAAAGCCAAATGAAGCGAATACTCGTTAGTCTCAACTCGAGATCTTTATTCAGAACCACGAATTAACGTTACATCTCCTCATATACAACTTGAAAAAGTACTGGAACTTTCCAGACTTGAAAAGATACAGAAATTAATAGAACATTCGAGAAAATACGGGAAACAGTAGAAACGAAATTTTAGTAAAATTCACTTTGTCCTAGTCGGGATTTGAACCCGGGTTGCTCGTGTGGGAGACGAGAATTCTACCACTGAGCCACTGTTATCCACGGAAGAAAAGTGCGAACTTCGCTACAATATCATTTTAATCATTTAAAAGGGAAATTTACTGTTTCTTGCCCATAACTTTTTTTCTAAAGAACAAATCTGGTCAAACAAAGTAATGGGACCTAAGTTGAGCCATCCTCTATCCATTAAAAAAAGAATCATCAAAATCGGTTCACTAGGTGAGACGCTATGAGTGGACAAACAAAAAAAAAAAAAACATACATACGGTATGAACTGATAACCGCCTCCTTTTTGAAGTCGGTTAAAAAGGCTTCTTTCCGGCTTTAACAGAGGCAAATGTGTCGATCAAATAATCGAAATCTATGTTTGATGTCACAGAATTTTCAATGGTCAATAAGGAAAACGCCTGTAAATTATCCTGAAAAACGCAGTTTCTTAAATGATTTTTGATTCTTTTCAAAAATGAAAAGGAACGTTCACTGGAAACAGCTGTTGATAGGCAAGGTAAGAAGTTGCAAGGCTGAATCCACATTCGGAAATGTATGTGTAATGTTTAGTGATCTTATCCTTTTTAAACATTCTCCAGGAGAAGAGTTACATTTTGCAAAAATTTGAAAGTGTGTTAATTCTTCAGGAAAATGTTCATCTATGTCATCCAAGTAATTATTTTGAAATTCCAGAGCTAAAGCACAAAAACTTCTTTACGCGAAATGTTTTTAACTTTATGAGGTTTTGAGCTGATTTTTAAAAACATTTTTAGCCCCCTTTCCTTTAAAGTTGAGCAAAAGTAAAATGAGCTTTAAAAAAAAAAAAAAAGGAAGCAAGTAAGTGAATTTAGGCTAGGCTATTTTGGTGCCCTTAAATTTGTGGTGCCCAGATCCGCGGACCCGCCGGACCGTGCGGTAATCAGGCCCTGCAGCCATCATCCACCACTGTGAGGTGACAGACGGTGCAGACAGGCTATGCAGCAAAGGAAGTATGTTCAGATGGGCATTAAGACAGTCATGTTGTGCAACCAACAGCGACCACAGCTCTACTGTCTAACCACGGATTGTATTGAAAGGCAAACATCCGGTTTACACGCGGAAATGGAAGCATCTATTAGTTTTCAGGGATGTCAGATTTTGCAGATGTATGTTAGCCTCTAAATTAAGCTGAGGTCTCATTCAAATGAGCGGAATACGCGCATAAAACTTTTACTTTTCCCCTCATTCAGATGGAGTCGCCTTAGCTGGATGTTTGCCAATTCCATACAATCTGTGGTCAAACAGTAACTGGATTTTTCTTCAATTTCCCTCAAGAGTAATTTATGATAAACAGTCATAGAGTTGGGGCTTGAAAACACAGTTGCCAGTAGCCAAAATCGCTGCCTGTCTGAAGGTCTGAGAAGATATCCCCACATTCATAAAGAGTAGGGCGAATGTTTAGGTGTTCTAGAGACAGGCCCGTGCTGGCCCACCGGGACACCGGGACGAATCCCGGTGCGCCCTCTTTTACGGCGCCCTTTTCCTCAAATAATGTAAACTTCTATCGAAACTAGTACGAAAGAAAATAGTTCAAGAAAAATTATAAATCTCTCGAACAAAAACTCAGCCATAGCGACAAACTAAATATTAAAACCTTGCACCATTCAAGTAGACAATAGCCAAAGGGGGAAAGCGATCTCTTCCGTAAAGTGCCCGCATAAAGATAACGTACTAGTTTTCCAGTTTCAATAAATGAAAGAGCTCCCCAATCCATACAAAAAAAAGGGGGGGGGGGTTCGGCAACTTCTGAACAGTAAATTACCCTCTGACATTCATCACTGTTTACACCTGATGACCCCGGGACTTGACCCCATCATTCCTTTCTGGACAAAGTTAAGATTTTCCCTGGGGTAAAAAGATGGCTTCTATTTAAATATTCTTTTAGAGTTAATATGAAGCATTGTATGAAGTCACGGAGGAAAAAAAGTAAGTTTACCTCAGTTTGAAACGTTTTCTTAGTAGCGATGCAATTAGCCATAAAATAATGGCGCCTTCAGACCGGACTATTCAGACTTTATGGCGCCCTGGTGCCACGGGCCGCCCGAAGATGAGGGGGGGGGGTGCGAAAGGGGCAATTGCACCACGCGCAGAGATATGAGAGGGCGCCATAAACTAAACTTTTTCTGCATAACGATTAATTATTAATTTTTAAATTTTAGTCTAAGAAATGTTTTTAGAACGCAAATATATTAGATTTAATTCTAGTCTTAATGGCGCACATAGATTAGATTACATTTTGATGATAGGTTACATTTTCAATTATGTAATAATTAGTATAAAACTGTTTGGCACTTTTTTTATCATTCTGTGTGAAAAAGGAGAGGGAGGGGCCTGCAGGACCGGATAGGCCAGGTCAGCTAGTCGGCGATCGCCGAGGGCCCCCAAGCTAGGAGGGGCCCTCAAATGAAGCGAAAAAAAATTGTAGCAAAAAATGTTTTTACAATTCTTTGATTTCCTTGTAACTATTTCAATCTGTTTCCTTATACGTTTTGCTACGATCAGGGCCTGGTTACTGAATAGACCAACTAGGCTGTGGTCTAGGGCCCTTGCTTTTTAGGGGCCCCATAATGGCTAAAGTTGTTTTAGCTAATGACTAAAAGTGAGATTTGACTACATAGTGGCGATAGTAAGATAGACTACATAAAAAATCTTTGCTTAGAATCTTCCTTTTTCTTAATCAGGCCCTGTCCGGGATGCTTTTGATCACTTTTTCTAGTTTTATACAAATAGCACACTGGGGGGCCTAATTAAAGCCAGGTAGAGCCCCGGAGCAAACATTAATTTTAGGTTAGGGTCCCCTAGGGCTTTAATTTCTCTGAATTTGTCCCGTTAACAGGGCCGGATTACCAAATAGACCACTTAGGAATCGCTTACGGGCCCCCAAAAGAAATGCTCGGGCCTCCCTGCAAAAAATCATCAGAGCCCATAACGGCCCACTGAATTGCCCTCCTCCCCCCCCCCCCCCCGCTCAAAAAATTTAAATGAGTGGTTGTTGTTTGTTTTTGTATGCTTCAATATTTCTACCTAAATTTTGAATTCATTTTTTTTAAATATTTTTACAAGTTTATTATTATTTTAAGGTTTTGAGTAGTTATGTGGGACTTTAAATCTTGATTTTTCGGATGCCCATTTTATTTTTAAGTTATATAAGCAAGTAAACAAGAGTTTCTCAAGACTTAACAGTATTCTAATAATAACTGTTCTCCTTTGTAAATCTTGGTTCTGAAAAAACTATTCACATTGTATGGAATTCATATTGATTTATTAGTAAATGATTTAGCTTTCGTTCTGTATTTCTTATGAGTTTGAAGCATGTTTTTTCGATCTGGGGGTTTTATTCCAAATATTTTATTTTTCTGCTGTCTGCTTGAAATTTTCTTTGTATTCGTTTTTGTCTCATCGATTAATTTTATTTCATTTATGTTGATGTTGATGGTATTTAAGGTTCTGTTCTGTGATGAACCGAAATTCACAGAATTTTTGTTTACCTGTACTGGTCAAAACATTTTTTCGTGAATTGAAGGTTGAATCGTGGTCGAAGTTGAAAATACTTCGACCAGTTTTCATAGAGTGATATCACCTCGGAGAGTGATGTCAGCCTTTGTGATAAAAGCCGCAAATAATACTGCAAGTTCTTGTAGAATCATAAGATGAGATAAGACAAGAACTGTGGAATTTGGGTATGGATGATGGGCGTGTGAAAAAAACTCGAACAAAAGAGAAATGCAGGTGTAATAAAAATAGGAGTAAAATAAAAACTTCATGACTTGTTCAAGACTCAATGGATTCATGTAGATTGCTTTAGTGCACCAAATCCTTTTGCTTTTAAACTAGTAAATAAATGGGAAAAATTGAATGCACATGGAAATCTTTCCGATAGGGTCTTTGTCACCTGATATTGGCTATAAAACTATTCCACGTGGGGTTTTTACTTCCGCAATCTGCATTATAGTACGATAGTTGAAGGTCTGTATTTTACTTGCGTGCAAGCCAACTATAATTTTTATTATGGAAATTAAAAAATAGATACATTGGGAGAAAATAGTGTCAAGATGAAGCAAAAAAAGGTATGATTGCTTTAAGCTTAAAATAGCAAAGAAATCTCAGCCCCTTCCGACAGTGGCTCACCCACGGAGAGGATAAGGGGCTCCCTCAAGCTTCTCCCCACCCATTAGGCCTAAAAATGCAGAATTTTATATCTGATTTTCAAAAAAAACCCCGGGCCCCCTAAAATTGGGAACATTCTATAGGGTCGACCAAAGCACTTTTACGCGAATTTTTTCAATGAATTTTCTACATTCTATGTTTTAACTTAGGAAATTTCAGTCATTGCGGTTTTATGAAGCATTTAAAGGAGTCAAGATTAATTGTTGCTCAGTTTGTTTTTAACCGTTAAAAAAATATTTTTAAGTCCAAGTCGGTTGCGTAAACTTACCCCGGACACGGGACACGTATACGCATATTTATTTTGACACCTAATGTGGTTCTGTTAGAGTGTTTTGAACATAATGTCTTACCATCGTTAAAATAAAGCAAATTTATTACAGACTGAATAGTGTATAAAGTAAAAACTGAACGGGCATGAAGACAGCACTACATGATTGTAAGATATAAGATACGAATTTGTAACTCAATTAAAAATTAAAATAGTGATTTTAAAAACCTAAAGAGTCTGGTGATGCTAAAAAATTTTGAGACAGTTTGGAGCGAAAAAAGCGTCAGGGCACGTTTAGAAGTAAGCCACAGTAGAGAACGTGCGTAAATTTGCTCAGACGTCAACGCGTAAACTTGCCCCTTCGCCAAGCTTGGATTTATTTTTAACGTGCAAAAAAAGTTAATAACATTTCAGTTCACACAAATACAATTCTCAAAAAAAAAAGGATAAAATTCTACTAATTTTAATATATTTATTTGTTTTTAACTAAGTATTATTTATTCACAATAAGCTTCGAAATGTTCAACTCAAAATTTACTCGACTTGGTAGAAAACCGATAATTCTTTCTGCATGCCAAACCGAAGCTCGACTGATGCTCAAAACCTTGTGAGGATATTTGCTAAGGTGCAGCATCAATCTGTTATGACTGTTGGCATATAGTATATGTTGGCTTCCAGTTATAATTCGTTTTGAAAAAAGGGCACTGCATAAACCGTGCCCCGGTCTACCCTACTCCCACTGAAAGAGGGGGCTCTACACAGGGTTGGTTTTTTTCCCGTCAAAAATTTGTTTTTTTTTTCCTCCCGCTGGGAAATACTGGGAAGAAATGGAAAATACCGGGAAAAGTGGTAAATACCGGGAAAAACTTCTAAATAGCAATGTGTGAGAAATATTTTGGCGATCTGAATCTGATGTGTAGAATGAAGGTTAGAAATAAATAGTTATTACAAATTCCCCTTGGGATTTAAATTATTGTGTGGAAAGGAATAGAAATAAATAAGAATTATTTCATATAAAACATAAAATTTGCTCACAATGTTTTTTATCAATAATTAATTTCCTAAATAAATATTTTTGATCACAATAAAATAAAATTTTAGTTAAAAATACCAGGGTCATCAAGAGAAGCAACAAATAATTTGTGCTAAATTTAAATAAAAAATTGCAAAAAGTCTCTAAATTAGTGTTTTGTTATCTGATGCTAAGATCCAATGTGGAAGTAGAAGACGAAGAATATAAACACGATTATGATTTGTAATTTGTGTATTGTCTTTCAAGCTATTATTTACTTAGAACTCAATTTTGATATTTTAAAAGATTGTTTTGAAATTTATATTTTTAATAAGCAGTTTTTTCCCGTGTGGGGAAAACATAGTATTTCCCAGGACGGTAAATACCGGTGGTGGGAAAAACCTTTCCAACCCTGGTCCCTGCATCACAATCCTTCTCCACACCCTCTCCGCTTACAAGGTAAATAAAACTATTAAAAAATAAAGAAAGAAAAAAAAAAGAAAACATTCAACTCAGAAAAAATGATAAATAAAATAACGCACCTTTAATAGATTTTGTAAAAATGGTATGAAATTTCGTTCTGCTAAAGGGTAAGTCAAGTAAAACTTCAAACACGTGTTTTTTATACATTAATTTAACTTTCGTTTTATTATTTAACATGTCCAAAAAGAAAAAGCAATTTTTAAACAATAACTTTCACACATTTTCGCGGGGAGGACCCCCGGAACCCCCCATACCAGGGCCAGGGGGGCCTTTTCCAGTACCTAGCAGATCACCCCAGAAGGAACCAGTCCGGGCTTGGGAGGGGGTGCCCCCGCACCAGAAAAAATTTGCCTCGGACACCGGCCTTCTTGGCCGTCCGAAGAGGAGCGATAGCCCTGGGCGTCAACGTATGAGAGAGAGAGGGCGCTATAAACTAAGCTTTCGCTGCATTACAATTTATTATTATTATTATTATTATTATTATTTTCATTTTCTTCTTATATATAAAAAGAGGTTTTTAAAAAGCTATTTTTTTTTTCAATTTTCATGTCTTTTATGGTACACATAGGCTTTGGATAACATGTTCAATTATCCAATAATTAATAAGAAAATGTTCGGTACGTTTCCCACCTCTCAGTGTGAGGGAAGGGGGAGCCAGAAAATGGTCGCCACAGAAGTCGTCATTTCTCAGGACGGCCCTGGGAACAGGGCCAGCCGAGGAGGGGGGATTGCTCCGGGTGCCGAGCTATGAGAGGGTGCCATAAACTTAGCTTTTTTTGCATTACAATCAATTAGTTAATGTTTTAATTTTGTTCATTTTAAAAAATGGTTTTTAGAATGCAAGTTGATCAGTTTAATTAATTAGATTTAATTCCTGTCTTTTATTGTACACATAAATCTCGGATTGCATGTTCAGTTATCTAATCTTTACTAATAATAAAGCTGAAAGTGCCTCTGTCTGTCAAGATCTCTGTGACGCGCATATAGCGCCTAGACCGTTCGGCCGATTTTCATGAAATTTGGCACAAAGTTAGTTTGTAGCATGGGGGTGTGCACCTCGAAGCGGTTTCTCAAAAATTTGATGTGGTTCTTTTTCTATTCCAATTTTACGAACAAAATTATCATAAGATGGACGAGTAAATTACGAAATGATCATTACGTGGAACCGTAACATGGGCACAAGCCAATTGACGAGAAAATTCACCATACATTTTTTGTAAATATACAGGCGAACCAAAAGACCTTTTAATTTTTTATTACGGGCAAAGCCATGCGGTTACTACTAGTAATTTATATAAAATTACTTGTTAAATGTTCGGTACTTTTCTCTCCTTTCTGTGTGAGGGGAAGGGGCGCCATGAAATATTCACCCACAGGAAGTTGTCATTTCTAAGGTTTTGTGAAGTAATATGGTCATTTTCCCCCATTTCTTGACTTTTGTTATGTAATTAGCTAATGTTAATATCTTTCTAAGTTTTTCTTAATTGTTTATTTGTTTATTTATTTATTTATTTTTATTTTTATTATTATTTTTTTTTTTTTTCCTGTTTAAAATTATTGACCTGTGTTATTGTTTAGTTCATCTTTAATTGACATTCCAGATTCGAAGTCTGTGTTAAAACGTTATTTTTCAATGACGTGTCAATTTGCGGTAACTTATTAGTTTGTAATTATTTTATGTATTACCATGATTATAAAAATGCTCAGTCATCAATACTGTCATTATAAGAATTAATAAAATTTTAGAATGAATTTGTGAAACCAGCTCGGAAATTAAACGTCAAACGTAATTTCAGTTTGATTCATTAACGTTTCGGTTTTGTTACTGATAGTGTTATGGTAGAATACAAAATTTATTTTTGCGCAGTTTGCGAAAGTAATCTTTGTAATAACACAATATTTTACCTATGGTCATTATTTACCAGTTCATTGATTTCTTTGTTATGTAATTAGTTGATGTTAATGCCTTTCTTAGTTTCGTTATTATTATTTTTTTTCTTCATGTTTTTAACTCCCGAAACACAAAGGAAAGGGGATTATAAGTTTGACGTGTGTGTGTGTCTGTTTGTCTGCTAGCACCTAAACGGATGGACCAATTTTGAAAAACTTTTTTTTTTTTTTTTTTGTTCGACAGGAGAGTTGATGGAGAGTGTTCTTAGCTTAGTTCGAATTCATTGTTGGCCCACAAGGAAATTAAAAGCAATGATTTAAAATTTTTATCTGTTGCCAGTTTCTATTTATTAACAAATAAAAAACTTGACATTGATTTTAAATAATATGAAGCTTTTAAAAGGATTTTCAATTTTCCCTCTTGATACTACAGTTGCGACTCAGTCGGGGTTTTTTACAATTTTTAATTTCATCGTTGCTTGTAAATGGTATACCTATGTGGTTGTATAGTCCAGATTCGAAGTCTCAGTATTTAAAAAGTTATTTTTCAAATACGATATCAATTTGCGGTCACTTATTACATGGTGATTATGTTGCATATTATCATGCTTATAAAAATGCTCTGTCGTCAGTACTGTTATAACTAAGAACCAGGGCCGAATTTACCTATTAGCTAAACAGGCTATATTTTAGAGATCCTGCTTTGTAGGAGGTTTCCAACTCCAGAAAAATTGCATGATTCGTTCCTAGAAAATGAAAAGTAGCAAAGATAAATTTCATTTTAAAATGCTTGAAAACCTTGAACATTTGAAAAAGTTTGGCTACAAACCTTAAATTTTAAAATTTCCATCAAATGGGTGGGGGGAGAGGGGAGAAATGAGAAAATATGTTAAATTCATCTAATTGCTACATCCTGCTTCCAAAATGTATAAATCATGGTTCTTACATTTCTGTTACATATTACTTGAGAAAAATATTTTGTGACACACGTGTTTCATATCTTGCTATTTATTTCATCCCTAATAAGCGAATGCAGTATTTTAGAAATTCTTTTCAACCCCCAACACACAAAGGAAGGGTGTTATAAGTTTGACGTATCTGTGTGTGGCACTCTAGCGGCTAAACGGGTGGACCGATTTTGGAGAAAAAAATTTTTGATCGAAAGGAGAGTTGATCGAGGGTGTTCTTTGCTAGATTGTGTTTTCGGATGACATTAACTAACAAAGATATTAATTAAAAATCTCTAAAAGGTTTTTCGCGATTTTTGCAGTGAAAACATATTTAAAAATTTAAATATTTTGTACCAAAATGAATAGTTTTTTTTTTCTGCGTCTGATAGAATGTGTTTGGAACTTCCATGTTACATAGAATTCGAATTATAACGCTTTTTAAAGCTGATTTTAAATGCGACTAAGCCTTTATTCACGCGATCGGTAACCGATTCATTGTTGGCCAACATGGAAAGAAAATGCAAGATTTGAAATTTTTATCCGTTGCCAGTTTCTATTTGTTCACAAATAAAATACTTGTAATTGATTTTTAACAGTACAAGGCTTTTTAAAGGATTTTAAATTTTCCTTCTTGAATCTATATTTGCCGGGGTAATCGGGGATTTTAAAAATTTTTAATTTTTGTCCCACTTGTGTATTGCTTGCTTTTATCTAACTTCTGCATGTTGTCAATCTATTCAGTTAGCTAGGAAAAAAAATACACAATCTCTATTCCTTTTAGTTTTCTAGCCTGCACTACTTGTAATTTTAAAAAAAAAGTTGTTGCAATGAGAAATCTATAGCTTATTCTTTCATTTAGTTTTAAAATAGCTGTTTCTTACAAAGTTTGTAAAGCTTAAACTATGCAACCAAGTACTAAAATATCAGAAACTGCAAAGTGCAAGTGAAGTCTTTAACATATTTTTAATTGCTCTAGAGTCCATAAAAATAATTAGACAAGTCTTTCGAGCTCTTAAGCAAAGTGTTCCAATTTATTTCTAATGAAGTGTTAAAATTATGAATTGTCCAAATGGACAGTATCATTATGTTACTATATAATTATCTATTTTCTAAATTTGTGCACCATTTATTTTAAAGCATTTTTTACTATTGATCATTTTATATTTAATTCATTGTTGTATTTGTCGGTGAGTTGGAGTTGGAGGGGTGATCAAAAACGCGTTGTACCGAAAGTAATAATGCATAAATAAACTTTTCACCTCCCTCGCTCTTTCTTTCTATCGGCTGCTGACATTGATTTGTCGAGCCAAAACAATTTTTAATTTGTATTATCTTAATTTGCAAAATAGTGTATAACTTTAAAAAAGTTTTGTTTGCCTACTTCCCCCCCCCCCCCCCATATTTTTGTAGTTCCAATTACCCCTTATATGGCTTCAAAATGCAGAATTTTATGTCTATTTATTAAATTTTTCTCCGGGGGAGAAACCCCCGGACCCCCAAATTTGGGGATATTCTGTACCCCACCTACAGGAGAGCCCTTTACTACTCTCATGATAGTATTCCCCCCTATTAAGGTCAAACCCAAAAGCTTGAAGTACAACTCTAGTAGAACAAAATGCACTTGAGAAAAAGTAGACGAAATTATATTTTGGGGAGTTGAATAAAACAAAAGGGAAAGAAACTTTCCCAGAAAGCGATTTCTTTCTTCCGGAAAAAATTGTCCC
Organism: Uloborus diversus; assembly: GCF_026930045.1. Classification (NCBI taxonomy): domain Eukaryota; kingdom Metazoa; phylum Arthropoda; class Arachnida; order Araneae; family Uloboridae; genus Uloborus; species Uloborus diversus. The sequence continues at coordinate 239,075,369 of NC_072731.1, read as the reverse complement.
CCCCCCCCCAAAAAATATATATATATATATATGTGAACATGCACCTGAAAATATTGGCACCCCCCAACTAGTCTTTCCACCGCCCTCTTCGGAGACCCAGCACGGGCCTGCCCTCATGTTGCGAATCAAGTTGAACTGCCGAAGAATGAAGATGCATGAAGGCACAAAAATGCAATTTCTGTTAATTTTTCAGTTATTAACTTACGTTTAATCAGATGCTCGTATAAATTAGAAATTGGGTTTCATGCACGAAAATGAGCTTTAATTTTAATGTTTTAGGAGATTTTTATGATAAAATAAGATCGTTTCTGTGTATCGAAATTTCTATATATCGAATCTTTTTCCGGCAATTTGCTACTTCGATATATGGAGGTCCGACTGTATATTGAATTGTATACAGTACAATATAGATACAGTACAATACAGATACAGATACAATATACAGTAATTGACTGTATATTGTATCTTCCATTGTGAGTGCCCTATCTCAAGAAGTAATGCTACGTTCTGGTTGAAATTTGGAATATATGTGAATCCATATGTAAACAGGCTTTGGTTCTATTTTGACGCCGATCGCTCCAAGAGGTGTTGATTTTTTTTTTTTTTTTTTTTTTGCGAATAAAAATATTTTTATTAATGCAACAATAAGAAAGATAAATCGTAATAGATTGTCGTCTGCGTATTTCTCGTGATTTTAATTGTATGGAAATGATAGGAAATATTATCTCAATGATTTAAAATGTTTAACTGTTGCCTTCTTATGTTTGTTAACAAATAAAATATTTGTAATTCATTCAAGCAAGGCTTTTAAAATAACTTTCAATTTTCGCTCTTTGCTTTGCTTTTGCAATCATTCAGACATTGGGATGGTCGTCAAGTTTTTGCATGTGTCATTTTGTTTTTGTTGGGAATATTGCTTCCTCGTCAAGCATGGGGAGGGATCAGAAAAAGGAAAAATATAGAAGAAAGTTTCGTAATGGCCACAACATACTAGTACAGTATGTCAGTCTGGACGGGCGATTGCGCTACCCCCTTTTTAGCTGTTGACACCAAAATAAAATCAGCTCTTATACCCACTAAGGACTACTTGCCGATAAATTTTTCTTTCATTCTGTTCATTATTTCTCGAGATACAGCAGTCACAATTGACGACAAAAAACGTTCTATAGCTCAACCCCCGTTTGAGTTATTGACACCAAAATTGAATCAGCACCCGTTCCTGTTAATGGCAACATATGGACCAAATTTTGTTTGATTCCGCCAGTTACTTCCTGAGGAATAGCAAGCACGCGTAACTCGAAAAACGTCCCATTGCTCCACCCCCTTGGAGGAATTCGCGCCAAAAACCAATGGGCACAAGTTCACATAGGGGCACATATGTGTACCAAATTTCGTTCGATTTCATGCGGTAGTTTTTGCTGTAGAGCGGCCACAAAAAACTGGTCACACACAGACGTGACACACATACACACATACACACACACATACACACAGACAGACAGACATTTTCCAAAAATAGTCGAAATGGACTCAGCACACCTCAAAACGTTCGAATCCGTCAAAATTCGAAATTCGAAAATTTGCACGAATCCAATACTTTCTTCTATATATTAGATATAGAAGAAAGTAAAAAAGAAAAATAAATAATTTGAATTTTGACACCTTGAATTCAAATTATGTTTTTCGCAATCACGAATGTGTGTGTGTATGTAGGCATGTGCGTTTGTGTAGTTAGGCATGAGTGTATGGGTAGTTGTGTATGTGTGTTTGTGTGTGTGTGGGGGGGGTATCTGTGGGTGTGTGTATGTGTTTGTGTGTCTGTATGCATGTGTGTATGTGTATTTGTGTGTGGGGGATATCTGTGTGTGTGAGTATGTGTTTGTGTGTCTGTATGCATGTGTGTGTGTGTGTGTTTTTTTTTTTTTTAATTAAATAATTTATTTACAGCATGCTCCATGACGCGAGTCATACCACATGCATCCACAATCTATTACATTCAGCTAAAGATGCATAGAAAACAAAACGTAAATCAGGTGTCCTTACAGCGACAGACAAAGATGAAAAACAGATTGCAAAATTCAAAGACAAAGAAAAGGAATACTGTGAATAAATTCAAGGAATTGCACAATGTACTCAGGTGCAAGCAAATTTTTCAGTTTTGGAGGCCACGTTAGTCCACTTGTTATAACTTGTTTATAAAGTTCATATCGAAGAAAGTCATACTGAGGACAAAAGAATAAAACATGATCAACAGTCTGAAGTTCATTCAGGTCGCAAGAGCACAGAGGGGAGGTCGCGTGATTGAATCTAAATAAATATTCTCTTGTTCTGCAGTTTCCAGATAAAATTTGGGTGAGTATAAATGAGGGATTAAGATTTTGGTCCAATCTCTCATGAACAGATGGAAAAAATCTTTTAGTTATTTTCCCATGTTGAGTAATAAGCCAGTCTTTTTGCCACAAGTCGATAATTTTTTCGTGTATCTGTCTTGAAACGAAACTCATAGGAGCCTTTTTATAACTAATTGGCAGTTCTGATTGAGCCGCTAACTTGGCAAGCTCGTCTGCTTTTTCATTTCCACGATTTCCTGCATGTCCCCCTGATCCACTGAATGTCTATAGTAAAATTTTTCTCATATAAACTTAGAAGAACATGACGAATTTTTTCAATTATCTCCGAATGGCATTTTTTATTATGGAGGTTAAAAATTAGAATTTGACTGTCAGTATAAATATTAAAATTCCTATATAAAGAATTATCAGAAGATGAAATCCAATTTAAAGCCTGTAGGATAGTAAAAGCCTCAGCTTGATTATTAGAACAATTAGAATGTAATTTAAATTGCTTGTTTTTAATTTCGGTATTACAATGGTAGATCACAAAAGCACAACCTGTGCTGTTATTTATTTTGCTACCATCAGTAAAAATATTAATGCAATGCTCCCCATTAACAACCTGGTTGAGAGTATTAAATTTAGCAGGGTGAGTCCAGTGATCAGGGGTGAGTTCCGGTTCAATTGCCTTCTGAGGATTCAGTTTAATGCTATAGTAAATTTCAGTGTTCTCCTGAATCCTCAAACAAATTGGTATAATGCCCGCGATCACGCAAGAAGCTTCATAAGAAATTGTACGAAATCCCTTGTTTATTCTCAAGGCAATTAATCTTTGTGCCGTCTTTAACCTTTCGTTTGTTGTAATCGAAGGACAAGGCATCGACCCAAACCGGCGATGCGTAGGTCATCAAAGGTATTATTGCTCCTTCGTAAATGATTTTCGGAGCCTTTGAACCAATACCCCAGGTTACCCTAGCCATTCTTGATAGCGAATTCATAACAACACTAACTTTTTTAAACAAGTCAGTGATATGTGCTTTCCAGCGAAGTTTTCTATCGATGATCACACCAAGATAACGCATTTCGCTAACACTTTTTAAGAAGTTGCCGTCCATGTAAATATTTATGTTATTTATTCTTCTTTTCTTAGAGAAAATAATAATATTTGATTTTTCAGAATTAAATGTAACCTTGTTTTTGTTTGACCAGTCCACAACCTTTGACACACATATATTACCATACACCTCCAGTTCTGTTTCTGTCTTGGCACTACTCAACAAGAAAAGGTCATCTGCAAATGCCACAACTTCAGCACACTTTGGAAAGGCCAATCTAAGCAACGAATCATAGAAAATTGTCCAGTAACCTGGACCACCGCAAGAGCCTTGAGGGCAGCCCATAGTGACAATTTTTCTTATACAACTTGTTAAGGTGCGAAGGCAAGCTGAACGATCTGAAAATTAACTTTTTGTAAGAAGATACAAATTTTTGGGGCAGTTAAACTCTCTGAGTTGATTCAAAATAGCGGGCCACCAAGCAGCATCAAACGGACGTCCAAAGCAATACCAAGAACCTGTAAATTGTTAGTTAAACTTTCTTTCACAAAATTAGTAACCTTAAAGATGGCATCAGTGGTGCATTTACCGGGAGTAAAACCATACTGATTAGGGCTTAATTTGTTATTTGAGTATAAATAATGCATAATTCTTTCTATAAGTAATTTTTCAAGAACCTTTCCACTGACAGAGAGCAAACTCATTGGTCTAAATTTTGAAGGCTCGAGAGATGACTCCTTTCCAGGTTTTGTAAAAAATCGAATGCAAGAGTGCTTCCAAACCCGTGGAAAGATTCCTCTTGATAAACATTCATTATAAATTGCAGCAACAAATTTAGGAAATCTCTCCAACACTTCCGAAATGATTTTGCTAGAGATTCCATCTTCACCGGGTGATTTCTTAGAGTTCATATTACTGATAACAGATTTTATCTCTTCCTCGGAAAAATTTAAGTCGTCTATAGTGTCCATAGGACTATCAACGAGTTTCCTCAGTCTAGTATGATGTGGTTGATCCAATTTCCTGTCATCAAATGGAACAAAATGGTTTGCTAATGAATTCAGAGTTTCGTCGAAATCCGTAGTATAACCACCACTACTAGTTTGAATAGTTGTTAGAGCTGTTTGATTTTTATGTTTGCCACGAGCAATTTTATATAAAATAGTCCAGGGTTGTGAACCGACGTCAGTACAATAGTCTTTCCACGATTGGGTCTTTGCCTTCTTGATTTTTTGGCAATAAAGCTTTTTACAATTAAAATATTCGGTCTTTCTAAAATCTCTTAACATCAAGTTATTATAAGTTCTTTGATAAAGTCTTCTTTTTGCGTTAACCTGATTCCTTAAATCCGTTAATTCATTATTCCACCACGGAACTATTTTCGTTTTTTTATGTTGTGAGTTAGTTTTAATTATTGGCATAGAGCGACTGCAAGCATTCTTGATACAGTTGATGTACTTAGAGACGAAATCATTAAAATCGAAAACCCCCTTGACAGCTTTCCCTAACTCCATGTCAAGACTCTGAAAATCAGCATGATTAAAATTTAAACAAGAGCTGTACAACAGATATTTAAACTCAGATTGAAGTGATTCATGAAAGATGGGCCAATTTGCTTTGTCATAAATAAATTTAAGCGGCCTAAAAATAGAGCAAGAGGAATGTAAATTATTAAAAGCACTAATAAAAGCAATTATTCTATGATCAGAACAACTTTCTTCCTCCATGATCGTCCAAGAATAAATGCAATGCTGAAAATTCGATGAGGTAACAGTCAAATCAATAAAACTCTGTCCATTCGGTGAACAGAAGGATGGGGTACACAAATTTTCGTTGACAATCCATAGACCCCTAGAAGCCAAAATAAAGACTCCAAAATTCTACCCCGAGCGTTAGTCAAGGAATCAAATCATAGCTGAGAACGAGCATTAGTATCCATTGCTAGCAGCAGGAGCACAGCATGTGTGTGTGTGTGTGTGTTTGTGTGTGTTTGTGTGTGTATGTGTAGGTGTCTGTATGTATGCGTGTGTGTGTATGTGTTTGTGTGTAGGTGTATGTATGTATGTATATATGTGTGTGTGGGTGTAGGTGTGTGTATGTAGGCATGTGTGTTTGTGTAGTTAGGCATGAGTGTATGGGTAGTTGTGTGCATGTGTTTGTGTGTGTGTGGGGGGGGTATCTGTTGGTGTGTGTATGTGTTTCTGTGTCTGTATGCATGTGTGTGTATGTGTGTTTGTGTGTGGGGGGTATCTGTGTGTGTGTATGCTTTTGTGTGTCTGTATGCATGCGTGTGTGTGTATGTCTGCATGTATGCGTGTGTGTATATGTGTTTGTGTGTGTATGTGTTTGTGTATGTGCATGTCTGTATGTATGTATGCGTGTGTGTATATGTTTGTGTGTGTAGGTGTATGTATGTATGTATATATGTGTGTGTGTAGGTGTGTGTATGTATGCGTGTGTGTGTAGGATATGGACGCAACTTTGAGACGGCTTTCGCTATAGGAGCAGCATCGTGAGGAGCCGGTCGACGGTGATGCTGCAGAGGGTGCTGGCGGGAAAATAAAATGATAGGAACGCCAAAAACAGTCAAATAAAGGCAATAAGCAATCGTGATTGCTCAAAAATAAGTTAATTTCTACCAGAGGCGGCGATTGAGACTTAAAAGTGTGGGGAGGGGGGGTGGGCCAAAAATAGACAACTAAAAGCCGTAAGAGTTTTAGTGGCAGCAAAAAAAAAAAAAAAAAAAAATGAAAGGAAAAAAAAAAAAAAGAGAGATGAGAGAAAAAAAAGGCAAAATTTTGCTGAGGCTGATTTTGAGAACATATGAGTGATAATTGATGCAAATCTAACGGCTTAACTCGAGTTTTTCTTCCGATTTTAATGAATTTAGTATACAATGTGGGGTTCCCCCAACCCCCAAGTTCAAACACGTTAATCCCCCCTCCCCCAGTTTTTCCTCAACTCTCTTTCCCCCTTTTTTTTTTTTTTTTGCTTTTTTTTTGTTTTTGTTTTATCTTTCTTTAAAAATATTTTTATTTACTAGTGGTACCCGCACGGCTTTGCCCGTAATAGAAAAATTAAAAGGTCTTTTGGTTCGCCTGTATATTTACAAATAATGTATGGTGAATTTTCTCGCCAATTGGCTTGTACCCATGTTACGGTTCCACGCTATGATAATTTCGTATCTCGCCAATTGGCTTGTGCTCATGTTACGGTTCTACGTTATGATAATTTCGTAATTTACTTGTCCGTCTTACGATATTTTTGTTCTTTCTTTCTAAGTCATGGAATAAAAAAAGAACCAGATCGAATTTTCGAAAAATCGCTTCGAGGTGCACATCCCCATGCTACAAACTAACTTTGTGCCAAATTTCATGAAAATCGGCCGAACGGTCTAGGCGCTATGCGCGTCACAGACATCCAGACATCCTCCGGACAGAGAGACTTTCAGCTTTATTATTAGTAAAGATAAAAATTTATTTTTAATTTTAATTATTTATTTATTTTTAATTATTATTATTGCATTATTAGAAAAATTCTGTTCTACGCCAATGACATACGCACACACAAACTAAATGAATAAATGAAATAAAATATAAACAGAATAAAATAAACTTTTCAATTTTCATTAAATATAAATCAATAAATAAATTTAAATAAATAAATTAATAAATTAAAAAATCCCCCTTCCCCCCTGTGGGCACCATTGTACACCATTGTACACAATAGCTTTCCCCGAAGAAACACTTAGATATGTATTTGACTAACATTATTTACCCCAACGTATTTTGAGATGTCACAAACACTTGGTAGTCATTTCATGAAGCAAGCGTGGCTTGCTTAAGCAAAACAATTGATTTACTCACATCTAAACAATGACTACACAAACTAAAAGTGACTACTCGTGCTAAATAATGTTTCGTAAACAGATATACCAAGTAAAACAAATATTCATGATCTGAAAGTTTTGGCACTTCTGCTTTTTATTTATAATTCCTAGTTTAGGTTCCTAAATTGGAGAATAAAATAAACAAATAAACCATAAAAAGCGGGGGGGGGGGGGCTGTAACCCCCTCCCCCCCCCCATGAATAGCTGCCAACCCTATTTGTATCGCTTTACAAATTGGAAATACATTTCAATAAAGCATTGCTCAACAATGATCGCGATCAACAACAAGGGCGCCCATATGGGGGGGTGCAAGGGGGGGCTCAATCCCCTTCCTTAGAAATGAGAATTTCCTTGCTTTTAGTGTTTTTACTTCCTTTTATAAAAAAAGGAAGTATTGTATTCGCGAAAAAATTTTCACTCAGAAATCGGCCTTCATTTCCATTTTGCTCACCCCCAAATGAATATTGAATTTTTTTTTCGATCCGACCACACGTACATATGTACCTAAGAACGTATAGACGCCCGAAATATCCATTTTGACGTTTCCCGAGTTAATTACAACGAGTTTTCTCGTGACGTCTGTATGTACGTATGTATGTTAGGGTGGAACGAAAAAAACAAAGTTTTTATTTTCGAATTGTAATAGAGCAGAAAAGTTGCGATTGGTGAAGACTTACAAAACAAAACAAAAATTTTTAAAATCGGATAATATCTTCCGATCCCGCAACGAGCCTAAAAATTTGAAAAAATGGAAAATTTCATGTGTTCTTACCGATTTTTTAAAAATTTTGCTAAAACGTTTCTTTTTAATACTCTAAGACGGAAAAGTTACAATCGGGGAAGCCTTCAGAAATTAAAAAAAAAAAAAACATACTGTAATCGAATAATACTCTCTGATCCAGGAACAAGCATGAAAACTAAAAAAAGGGAGAATTTCATCTTTTCTTAGTGATTAAAAATAAAATTCTTCTTGTTGTTGTTTTTTCCCCGCTGTTACAGGGAAAAGCCTTTAAAAAACCCCTATATTACACATAAACATTAATTTATTTCTTGACTTTTAAGGTATCCTCTAAACATGCAAAACTAACCATTCTTTGCAACAATGAAACATTTTCAAATAACAGAAAGTTATAAAATATTTACCAAATTCACAATTCAGTATACAAGTCTTATTGTTTTAAGTGTTTCTTGTGGAAGCTAATTTATAATCAGATTTTTTTGGAAAATTCGGGCATAATTGATCTGGATCTTAATGTTGCTTTTATGTAGCCATCTCTTGATTTAAATCCACACACTTTGAGTGAAGCCTCCGTCACTAGCTTCACACATCTTTTGACAGCTTGCGTATGGCAGGGGAATAGTTTTATATCCCAGTCGGGTATAGTGCCTGTTACAATAAAATTTTCAATGTCTTTGTTAGGAACTTTTCGAAGAAGAGGTGGAGAAGATAGCTTTGTCGTGTACCAATTAATAATCTCTGTGTAATCTTCTGCTTCGAAATTTAGAGATGGAATGACAAAGTTTCTAATGCTTTTGCCTTTAGAAAGAAACTCTCTGGCTTTTAACATACTTTTAAACGCTAGTTCTCTTATGTGCCTCCTTTCATCAAACACCATTGCCATTAATTAGATTGTCAGGTAAGTATCGACAGGTTTGAATTGTTCTGTAAACATGAATGGCATCGTCTGTGACATTTTTGCGGTTCTTTATTTCAAACCAGACCGGCATGTAACATCGCAAAATAAAAAGTCACTATTTGTTTTAACTCACCTGATAGGATCGATACACTTACGTACAGTCTAAGAACTCTATTTGCACAAGTGAGCCATCTGGAATGTGAGAGTGGGCCGGGGTCACGATTTGACAAATCATTTGGTCCAAAGTTCCAATTTTTCCTATGCCATGTTTCCTCTGAAGATAGAGAAATCTTTGTTCAGAGATCAGTATCTTTTCAGATTTTTCACACGTACATTTCATGTAAATCGGACATTCACAAATGTCTAGGGTCTTTTTACAAGTGCAAATAACATTCTTTACGCACTTCCAGGCAGAGACGTCAAAGAGTTTCCTTCTTCACTTTTAAATTTATCAACTTTAGTTTATCCTTGTCTCGGTTGTAAGATCTCATGAAATTGAGATATTTTTTGTAGAAGATATCAATGAGCTGAGCAAATCTTTTCAGGGAAACTGTAGGAATCGAGGCCTTATCAAAGATACATTTAACTTTTTGTCCTTAACAATGGAAAAACTCATTTTCGTGTTATTGACTTTTCTAGGTGACTCAAATCTCTCTTGAAAGCAACTTTGAAGTACATTTTCATAAGTAAGGAGCTTATTTGTTGGCAAATCTCTCGGGTGGCCAAATATAAGGCACTCAAAGGACTTTCTGGTAATTCTTTTCTGCAAAGATGGATTTATGTTTGAAACACGTTAAACAGAGCAAATAGACATCACACGCACATTAGAAACTTTGAGAAATACTGATGCCAGCACGACTGCTTTATTCATTTACTAGTGGCACCCGCACGGCTTCGCCCGTAATAGAAAAATTAAAGGTCTTTTGGTTCGCTTGTATATATTTACAAATGATGTATGGTGAATTTTCTCGCCAATTGGCTTGTACCGACGTTACAGTTCCACGTTATGATAATTTCGTATCTCGCCAATTGGCTTGTGCCCATGTTACGATTCCACGTTATGATAATTTCGTAATTTATGATAGTTTTTTTTTTTCTTAAAATTGGAATAGAAAAAGAACCACATCGAATTTTCGAAAAATCGCTTCGAGGTGCACACCCCCATGCTACATACTAACTTTGTGCCAAATTTCATGAAAATCGGCCGAACGGTTTAAGCGCTATGCGCGTCACAGACATCCTACGGACATCCTACGGACATCCTACAGACATCCTCCGGACAGAGAGACTTACTGCTTTATTATTAGTAAAGAAGTAAGATACCTATAGACACAAACCAACGAAAAAGCTCATAAATTCAAGATCGTGAGGCGCTAATGGGCCGTATTAGATGCATACACTGTACTGAGCGGCATGAACAAATATGAGTCTCGCGGGATTAAAGGGCCATGTGGACAATTTCACAGGCAGGCTAGTACTAAAATATCACATTTATTTTATAAAAAAAAGTTCTTTCATTAGTATTTCATACCGAACTTATGAGGATCGTTAAACTAAAAGAAAAAAAAAAAGCTGAAAAAGGGCTTAAAGTTTTCATTTTTTTAAATATGTAGGTTCGTTGCGCGATCGGAAGATATTGTTTTATTTCAAAAAGATTTTTCTTTTTTTTTTTTTTTTTTGCTTTGAAGTCTTCACTAAACGTAACTTATCCGTTCTGTAGCCTGAAAAAGTACATTGAACCAAAAATGTTAAAAATTCGGAAAAAAAAAAACCTGAAATTCTCAACTTCTTCGATTTTTTAGGCTTGTTTCTGGATCAGAAGGTATTATTCGATTTCAATTTGTTTTTTTTATTTCTGAAGGCTTTACCAATCAAAACTTTTCCGTCTCAGAGCCTTAAAAAGAAACATTAAAACAAAATTTTTGAAAAATCACTAAGAAAACACGAAATTTTCCATTTTTTCAAATATTCAGGCTCGTTGCGGGATCGGAAGATATTATCCGATTTAAAAAATTTTTGTTTTGTTTTGTAAGTCTTCATCAATCGCAACTTTTCCGCACTATTACGATTCGAAAGTAAAAACTTTGTTTTTTTCGTTCCACCCTAATGTGTGTGCGTGTTGTGTATGCAGTGCTGTGTGTGTACGCGCGCGTGTGTGTTAGGGCGTTCGTGTGTGTGTGTATGTAGGCATATGTGTTTGTGTCTGTGTGCTGGCATATGTGGGTGAGTAGTTGTGTGTATGAATGTGTGTGGGGTGGTATGTGTATGTAGTGTTGGT